>NC_089819.1:41224131-41524131 GCF_029633855.1 Hoplias malabaricus
TTTCAGACAGAGGTGTGTTGTATTCCCTTGTGTGCCCCTTGTAGTTACCACAAACCATTTGGTTTTATCAGAATCTTGAAGTACACTGAAAAAGATTTAGATCGGCCAGTGAAGTATCAATAATAATCATTTGCCATCAGTAGATTTCAGTAATATTATTTCCTGCAACAAAGAATAAACATGTACTGTATTTGGGTATGAAGAAACACCAGAATCCTAACTTCTATCATCTTTTAATATATTAATAAGGCTGATGTTAAATGTTGGCCAATGCTGTATCAGAAAACCAACAGAAAGCACTGCAAAACCAAGCATGTGCATAATAATGAAATAATTCTGTCTTTATTTTGTAACCATTTCATCCTGATGTAGGATCACATTGGGTTTGACCTAATCTGGAATCATTCTATGCAATTCTATGCAAGACAGGAACACACCCTGGACATGGCGGCAGTCCACTGCAGGGCATCACACACTCACACCTGTGGACAATTTCACATTACAACTCCACCTACAAACATGTGTTTTTGGACTGTGAGAGGAAACCGGAGCACATCCACGCATACACCGCACGCTTTTCTGAGCATGAAAAAGCAGAGCAAAGTTTCTGTAAACAAGGAAAGTGCTTGTAAATGTTAATATCAAGAGAAAAGCAGCAGTGTACCATATCGTTCTGCTTTAATAAACCTCGTTCCCTGTCTTACACACACTGTGGCCACACACCAGCAAGTGTGAGGAGTGTGTGGTGTGTGTTAACGTCTGACGGATAGAAGCCGGGGGAACTGGGTAAAGCACAGGAGGAGTAAGATGCTGAATTTTAAGCCGTGATGAATTATTCATGTTTCTTAGTGGGAGAAATTACACTGGGAGGGTTCAGACTCTGGGTGAAAGAATGTATATGTATAAGCATGTACAGGCGCATGGCAAATTAAAGGGAAAAACTTGAAAAAAATGACTGATTAAACGCTTCCAGACATTGATGTATGATACAGTGCCTATTTCTCTGTGCTTCCCTAGTAATAATGTGATCTCTAAATGTATTTTCTGCATTGTTTTTGGTCAGAAATAATCTTAAACCACGTCATTTTTATCAATGCTTCAATTACACAAGATAATCAACTGTTAATGATTTGAATTGTCGTCTGAAAAGCTAACTCCATACATGCAGTGTTTTATACCAATATAGGAAGCACAGAACATACAACAATAAAGGATAACTACTTTGGTAGTCATAGGAAACACAAAAAATCCAACAATAAATTAAGCCTTGTGCAACCTTTAAACAGTGATAAGAAAAAGAGTGCATCCAACAATAAAGGAAGCCTCCTAATAGAGATGGGCTATTGACTGATGATTGATTCATTGAAATCAACATTCAGAAATTTTTATCAAAGTTATCTTGCCTATATCAATTAGTATATTTTTCTTTAAACCCTGTTCATACTTTTTTTTTTTATTATTATTCTGTTAGTAGGTCGTCCACTGTGTGTTCATGTACAGATCCATTAAAGGCATACTACTATGCATGATTCTGCCTCATCCAATCTTGCACACGAAAGCAACATGGAAGAAAACTAAAACACAGTGTCCAACCGAGCAAATCGAGCAGCTTGTGCCAAAGAAAACAGCTGTTTTGACATTAGTGAAAATGACACTAGACATAAAAAAGGCAAATGTACACAGACAAAAAACCAAAAACGTTACAGCAACAAAAGTGGAAAGCACTTGAAGCACAATCACATCACCAAATTTGAACAGTGTATGGTTAAAAATAAATAAATAAATAATTTGCTCCCAGCAACATTACAAGAACATAAAATGTTAATCATGAAATCGAGCTGTGGTCATAGCACCCAGCACTATCTCCAGCTGCTTTAATACAATGATAGGAAACACAGTCTATAAAGGAATTATAATAACAGCAGCCTGCCTCCTACAAACTTTATACATCGATAGAAAACACAGTGCATCCAACAATAAAGGAGGTGGTCACACTTTTGCCCAGTTTCAGGTTTTCCTGCTCTGTGCCTTATCCGAGTTTTCTTCTTAGCTGTCATGTGTTCCTATAGCACATGGCTCTGTTTTGTTTTCCCTAGTTCCCTAGTTTCTGAGCTCCCTAAATCCATAGTTCTACACAGTAGTTCTTCATATCTGTAGCTTTCTAGTTCTATAATTACAGTAGGTCCTAATAGTTCCTTATTCCCAAAGTTCCCAAGTCCTTACACTGTAAAAAATGTCTGTGAATTTTACGGTGGAAAACTGTAAAACCATGACAGTAAATGACTGTAAACTCTAAAAAGGTTGAAAACAGTTTCTGTAACAGTGAAATACCGTAAATACTTTTATCAGCCAAAATACAATTTATTACATCTTTTTACTGTAAAATATACATTATTTCACTCTTAAACACACAAACCATTAGGGACGATACAAGTGTCCAAGGACTGGGAGGAGCTGAGACTCATTAGGGAGCTCCCAGCATGCTTTGTTTCTCCATATTTTCTGTGATTTTCAGAGTTTCTTTGTTTTTTTCTGTCTTTGAGACTTACTGATTTTGGGTTGCATTGGGGTGATCACTGTGTGTGTTTGTGTTTCTGTGCATATTATGACATGTGTTAGTCAAGAAAGTTCACCATCAGCCTGTGTTCCGCGTGTGGCACCCAGATACTGAACATTTCTTTAGTCCTTTCAGCAATATCTCCTTTTAAGGGCTGAATACAGGATGCAGTTTGGCTGTATCTAAATATGGCTATATCTCAGTCTCCTTTCTCTAATTTGTCACACAATTTACATGTTCATTCTATAGCAAAACAATGTTTCTTTGTTATTTTTATGTAAATACCATGTTTTTTTACAGTGTATATCTGTTTTTTAACAGAAATGTACTGTAAACAAAACAGTCCTTAAATGTAAAATTTATGATTGCCAAAAACGTGACCGTATATTTTACGGTGAAATTCTGGCAACCACAGCAATTTTACCGTAAATTTTACAGATTTTTTTTACAGTGTAGATTTCTACTTCTACAGTTCCACAGTTCCTCGATTTTTGTTTTGTCCTTGTCTCCAACTTGTCTTTAGTGTTCCCACCTATGCCTCCTTTGTAGTCCTGCCCTCTCATTGTCCTTCCCAGGTGTTTCTTTCCAGTTTTCTTTTGTTTGTTTGTTTGTTTTTTGTGTCCAGCTTGTCCAGCAGTTTATTTTCTGATTATATGTGGCATTTGGTTTAGCTTTTGTTTTAATAAATTGCTTGATTTTATGTCCGCCTCCTCATCACTTTGCACAACTGTGACAGGAGGCTTTGTGTATTATTGCACAGTGATATGAAACGGAGAGCTTTACCTTATGCTTCTACTGGCCATTTTTGGGAACACATATTTTACACATACAAACTGGTGGATTAAATTAGCACTGAGCCAATACATGTTGGTGCAAGGGTTCTACAGATAAGTAATACAGCATTGAAGGGAAGTGAATGGAGTTTTTGTGGTGTGTAAATCTTCAGTGTCATCCTCGTCTTTTATTAAGGAGCCTCTTCACCAGCTCAGCTGCTTCCTTTGGGGCTGCTGTAGAGCCATTTCTGTGAGAATTTACCGTCAACTTCAGGCTAAAGATCACAGCTGTTTGGAGACACCAAATAAATTAAGACTTTCTGGGACGCTGAAGTGGCAGTGGATTTGTTTAGGCGTCAAATAAAACCAAATAAGGTATAACAGATGGAACAGAGAGAATATAGAGGGAATGGATTTCATGCGTGGTGTCAGAAAGGCTGTGAAAGCAGAACTGTCTCTATTGGCTGAATCGGTTTAGACAACCCCCATCCAAACACACACAAAAATGTAGTCCCTGCTTTAAGTGAGAAATGGCAGGATACAAAACCAGCCAGATGTCTCTCTCCTCAGAGTCCATCCTCCTCAAGGAGAGAGGTGAAAAAAGGTGAGAAACATTGTTCTTTTAAGTTGGCAGATGGGTCCTGCTGAAAAACGAAATCAAACCAAATCAATAAAACCACAGTTTTGTTCAGTTTGACTTTTCCATCACGGATGCTTTGTAAAATCTTTTGTGGTCTGAATTGCTTTAATTAGCCTTGCATAATCAAGACTTTAACAGATGAGAAAGAAGTGCAAAAACGTTCTCTTCACTTATCCAGGCGTCTCACACCTCTACTTAAAAAACAGAGCACTGCAGTTAATGACGGGAAATGCACCCCAAGGATTCTGGCCACACCTTCTGTTTATTAGCCCCCTGCCCATTTTAGGTTCTAGCTTGCTCTTTAGGTTCTAGCTCCCTGGTTCCTTAGTTCCTTAGTGGAGGGACTGTAAGTGGTTTAGTTATTCACTCTTCCATTATTGCCTAATTACTTACCTCATTATTTCCCTGGTTCTCTGTTTGTTTTTCTATTAGGTCCTCGATCCTTTAGTTCCTTGCTTCTTAATTTTTTAATCTCCACTAGTTCTATTTGCAGTACATAGATCCACAGTTCTTTAGTTCCTTACATGCTTGTTTCATAGATCATTTCTTCCCTAATTCTACATTTACAATGGTCCCTAAATGTTTAAGTCCCTGGCTTTTAAGTTCCCTAGTTTTCTAGCTCCTTAAATACATAGTTTTGCACACTACTTCTTCAGGTATTTAGCTTTCTAGTTCTATAATTACAGTAGGTCTTAATTTATATATCCTTATTTCCACAGTTCCCAAGTCCCTAGATTTCTAGTTCTACAGTTCCACAGTTCCCTACTTTTAGTCCCTTCATTCCCAGCACCATCAGAAATAAAGGTACAACAGAGGTACGTTATCGGGCACTATAGGTACAAACATCTTACATCATTGTACAGTATTGGTAGCTAAATCTGTTTTTGGAAGTCTTTCTCTCTATCTCCCTCTCTCTCTCATTGTGTGTGTGTGTGTGTGTGTGTGCGTGCACATGTCTGTGTGCTTTCCAGGACGGGTGAAGAATACACGTCTATGTAAACTAAAGAAAAGAAGTGATTATGCTTTAGTGATTTTATTTTTCAGCTTTGCTTTTTTACAGAGAAGCATTAGAAAATGAATGCAGAGTCTATTAGAGAAATCTGAAAGACAGAAATGACACTGCAGGCACTGATACAGCTGCAGTAGACTGAAAGCCGACAGAGCTACAGATGTGTTTGAGGAAGAAAAGAAGAAAAAAGGAGAATTTAGGAGATTTATAACTGACATTTCCAGCTCTGAATATGAAAAATATTTTCTCACCCTCACTCTCTTTCTCCCCCTCATATATATATATACCCCCACATACAGAAATAGTGCAAATGTTGTTGTCAAGACTAAACCTTCTTTGAAGGTGCCAGCTAACATTTAGTCTCGAAATCTCATGATGAATGGACTGTTTGAATGGTCCAAACATGGAACAAAAATTCTGTTCCATTATCTTCCATTGTCATATCTTCTGCTGTGAGGTTCCCCTTTTGGAGATACAAAGTTTTATCTTGACAGAGGCAATTTGTTGTTGCTGGCAGGGTATCTACATTTACACACACACATCCATTTTTCATTCCTTTTTCATTCCAGATTTTTTTTTTTCTGTGACAGCTGATTTAAAGTTTCACATTTATAAGGAGTGTATGTCCACACAGTGTGTACAATCCCCACAGAGAAGCACTGACCAATAGAGTGAGATGCTCTGGAGCAGAACCCATGCCTTAGACCTTTTAGACCAATGACACATTTCCATTGCACAGTACCTACTCTATTTGACTCGGCTCAGCTCTCTGACTGGTAACTTTTCCATTAGCGCAGCTGTTTGGAGATTTCACAAACAGCTAGTTTTTCCTGGAATACAAAAGAACTGGGTTCCAAGTACCCGGTACCTAATTTCCTTAAAAGAAAAGCAGAAAAGCTGAGTAGAGTCAAGTAGAGTAGAGTAGGTACCATGCAGTGGAAAAGCGCCACTAGAAGGTGCCCAGAATGCTATGAGTCCCCCAGTATTGTGCTGTGGAACAGTGGAACTGTATTTTCTGGAGCAATAAAGCTCCATCCAATATTGTAATGGTGTTTGTGTTCCAGGACTAATCTTTTAGCATCAGTACCTGCTCTCTCCAGTGTTTATTTGGCTGAGTGCCATCAAATCTTCACATGTTCATATGTTCCAACATACTATAAAGCCAAGCCAGATGAGTAGAGACTATTAGTTTCAAATGCCTGTGTCTTTTGTTGTAACTGCAAAGTTCTCTCACATTTATCTTCAAATTTAGCTCCCAGGTCACCTTGGAATTTTAATGAAAGTCACGGCTTGAAAAAAGATACAGAAACCAGTACATCTTCATCCCTATCAGACTGTATTTCAGCTCAAATCAACGTTTCAACGTCACAATCAGAGCCAGAGCAAACCTTTTACAGAAGCAAGAATGATTAACTTTAATGATTGAACTTAAAGTGCTACCCTGGTCATTTTTAAAACCCCTAAAAATTATTTGTCCATCAAAATGACATATTTAGATGTTTTTCCCAAGAAAAATAATCACGTAACACCTTAAGGTGAGTTAGATTTAACTACACTTCAATTTAGTATGTGCAGATATATGAAAATTCAATTAGTCCTCGCCAATATCTCCACTCACCTCTCCACCTCTTGCCTGCAGCTTGGTAAGGTAACAGGATTAGGTTCTCAGGTCTACGATTTCAGAAACACTGGTTGTCTGAATCCACCCTTTTGAGACCATTAAGAACATTGCAGTTTCAAAATGACCAGATGACCATTTTTTGCCAGACATGTTATATTTTTGGACCTGAAAAATGCATCCGGCTGGGATTTCTAAATCGGCCAAAAATATCTGTAATTTTGCTGTCTGCAGTCTTTTCCCCATCCCAGTTCTTGCCATTAGCCCTGAATACCTCCTTGAAGTGTGCATTATGAACATGCAAATGTTTGATGACGTTGTTTTAGGTGACGATAAAGGGCATGAGTGTTCTAGGGGTCAGGGAACTGAGAGTATATAGAATTGGGACACACTTAGCTTATCACTACAACTTAGTAGTGGACGGCTGGACTCAACATCACAGTGTTTTACTAGAATCTAAGACACAGAAATGTGTTGAAAGTTGTTAAGGTAATTTCCCATAGTCTCTTTTTCATGTGTGGAGGTGTTTGTCTGACCCATGAGCCTGTCATTTTCTGCTGCATATTTAACAAAACTGAAAGTCATCTCATCTGTCCGGATAACGAGTCAAACAAATGGACATAACTGATCGTTACTAACATTCTGACAAGTTCATTTTCACAGTTTATTGTTTAACTTTACTTTGATAACTTTTAACATAAACTTTACATGAAAACAGGTAATATCTCCAGTTTATTTAAACCAGAACACCAGAGAGTAAAGAACGAGCTGTGAATTTCATACAGTACTGTTTTATCTGTCAGATCTTTATATGAAATATAAGCATTTTTGCATAAATATCAGGACCCCAGCGATGCCCTGATAATTTGTTAAGTATATATTACTCCTGGTTGACAAAATATGGTGCTTGATTTTGGTAACGTTAAAAAACATCACTATTAAAATGTAATCATGCTTTCTTTGAGTCCTTTGAATGTCATACAATTCAATACAGTGTTTCAGCTTTGTAGTTTGACATGGACAGGAAAGCAAAAAGGTTTTCCATGATCAGAAACTTGTCAGGAACTAACAATTTTTTTAACAGTTATAAATTTGTCATTGTCGTTTAGGCCCAAATGTTGAATGGTAAAGAGTATCAGTTAATGCATTACAGTTCAACAACATAGTAGGTCCCTCAATCCTTCTCCAAGTGTGTTCTTTTTTAAAAAACAAAATATGGCCACCATAGCTCTGCCATGCATTTGACTACTTCACTCAAGATACATCTTCTTCCAATTAAAAAAAAAACAGACATATTAACAGGGTTAAATACCCGTTTCTAATTGGAAAAGGTCTTTAACAACATTGTTTATTTCAAACTGATGCTTTCAAAATGTTTCAAAAGAGTTGGGACAGAAGACCCCTGTGCTTCATATACTTTCTCATATAATTAAGAATATTTATTATTTGTTTGGAGACTGATGGTTGCAAATGATCCAGTTTAAAATCTGAATTCAAGTTTTCAGCTGCACAGAATCCTCATCATTGTTAGATTTGCAAATCATTTAAACAAATAAAAGCTAGGGCAATAGAAGTTAAATGATCCCCCAAATGACCGCATGTTTATGTTTTGGACATATTCAGACCCCTGTAAAGGGATAAATATGAAGGAGATGCCACCTTTACTATGTAGTTAAAAGGATATTGACTTTGCACTTCACTTTAAGCAGATAATCGATGCCCACCATCCCACCAACCCAACCAATAAGAAGCTCAGCTGAGAATGGGGTCAAAACACAGGCTTAAAAACCATGACACTCCACTCACAGGATTATTTACACTTCGGTCACGAGAGAGTGACTTTAATTCATCTCCGTTTTTCCCTTATGCTGTGATAAATAGTGTAAACACTCAGAGGACACTTTATTAGAAATATTTATCCTTCTATTAAAGATGATATCAATTAAAAAATAAAGTCATTTTCAGTAGAATAATCCAGTCTGGTGTTTCCAATAAAGTGCCCAGCAAGTAGAGGTACAGGGGGTTTGTTTCTCATAAAATGCCTAGTAAAGTGGAAGCAAAAAATAGTTTTAGAAACAGTACTATTTACTGAAAATTCAAGCATTATTGCACTTTAGCTCAGCAGTCACAAATGAAGTGCTAAATAAACAGTAAAAGTACTCAAGACCAATTCCTGAGGGGGATGCCAAAGTGCTGTTGTTTTAAGGCTTAGAGGTAGTATAACCAGTAATAAAAGAAATGGCATTAGATACTATACACTATACATGGACATACTGGCGTGATCTCATCTAACAGGTTTTTAACTGAGATCCATAATGAAGAGAAACATCAGAAAAAGCTGGTAGCTTTTCTTTAATGACCTGGTATACTGAGGATAAGGATCTGAGAGCAAGCCCAAAAAAATTGCAAACTGCAACTACCAATATTTCTGTGAGTAACTTCAATGAAAAAACCCAATACCATTTAAAATACTCAGACCTGGCCACTCTTCTAATGGTAATGAAGACTGTAGAGCAAACTACCATGCGGCATATGAAGGGGGTACAATCCTTCAAAACATAAAAATGAAATTCTAGCATCTGTGTTTAGCACATATTTTGCTATTCATATTGCTATTTATTATTTAAAATTATATTTATGTTTACAATAATTACTGGGCTGCACGGTGGTGCAGCAGGTTAGTTTCGCAGTCACACAGCTCCAGGGACCTAGAGGTTGTGGGTTAGAGTCCCACTCCGAATGACTGTCTGTGTGGAATTTGCTGTGTTCTCCCTGTGTCCGTGTGGGTTTCCTCCAGGTGCTCTGGTTTCCTCCCATGGTCCAAAAAACACACATTGGTAGGTGAAATAGCGACTCAAAAAGTGTCCGTAGGTGTGAATATGTGAGTGTGTGTGTCATCCTGTGAAGGACTGGTGCCCCCTCCAGGGTGTATTCCCACCTTGCGCCCAGTGATTCCGGGTAGGCTCTGGACCCACTGCAACCCTGAACTGGATAAGCGCTTACAGATACTGAATGAATAAATGAATGAATAATTAATGTGTTTTCCATCCACCCCCAGTAGTAAAACTGAAAGAACTGCCTTCCAGTAGGCAGCACTGTGGGATGCAACAGCTAATGTCTCTGCCAAACAGTTTCAGGGTTTTGGGGTTCTGGGTTTGGCCTTGGGTCACTGTTTGTGAGGAATTTGGTTGATACCTTGTCTTTCTGGGTTTCCACTCACAATCCAAAATCACATGTTGGTATGTGAAGTGGCTATGTGACACTGTCCACAGGTATGAGTGTGTGCATGTTATGCAATGGACCTGCAATGGACAGATCCAATGCTTCTGGGTAGGCCTCTGACACAACAATCAGTATAAGTGGTCAGGGATTCCTTAGAACCACAATGATGTTGTTTCCAATATAATGGCCACTTAGCAGAAGCAGAATGTAGGTATTTCTAATAAAGTGCCAGTGTATTACACCTTGCGACAGAACATTGTACCTTCTACAGAGTGGCCACTATATTAGAAACACTCATTCATTCATTCATTGTCTGTAATTGCTTATCCACTTCAGGGTTCATCTCACCCACAAGGTAGGTGTTTGTAATAATATGTCCTCTTTGTGGAAGCACCAGGCAGGGGTGTTCAGTAAAGTGGCCAGTGGCATTAGCCTCTAATCTTCTGTAGATATTTATTCAAACTGGATAAAGAAATGTATAAAAGGGCTCCATTTGTTTTAATGTAGGCATTAAGTAGAGGGTTTCCTCTTTACACTCTGCTTAACTGGTGCTGTCATAACAAACTGTGGCTCACGATAATGACGCGGATAAAAAGCCTCCTCAAACACTCGCTGCTTCCAAGCTCTCATCCGGCTCCAGGAGTGCAGGGTCAGAGCAGGGGTTAGGTTCTGCTGGAGAGAGAGCGCTAATGCACCGGCACACACTTAACTGCACACAGAAAGGGAGGTGGACGCTTAAATAAAGCTTGTAATGACACTCTCAAGTGTTCTGGGCGAAGTGTGTGAGCGCATTATCTCCCAGCTCTTTATTGGCCTAATTAAAACAGCGAGGACGTGGAGGTCAGTCTGCTTTAAAGGCAAAGCCCATCGCAGAAGTGACACAGCAATAGTCATAGATTTACGCTTATTGAATAGATTTACATGTATATATTTTCCAATCAAAACCATCATTAACAGAAGTTTAACAAAAAATTACACAAAGTGACAATTTATATGTGATATTTACAGGTTCCAATCAAAAAATATGTAGCTCCACCTCAAAAGTTCAGTCTTAGAAGTTTTGCATAGAAGTCACATGGTTGTTTTGAGTTTCAGATTCTCTCCTGATTTTAATGCTTTCTTGAGTTTCACTTTTGGAAAGAGTTAGCATTCAATCACTGTGGTGTTACCAAAGTCTGGTGCTTATGTTGCAGCGTTCCTACAAAGATGTGAGAGCAATAAACAACTGAACAATCACTGAGGTCAGGTACTGTATTTGGATGACAAACACTGAAGTACTGAATGAACCCCAACTCCTCCCAAATGTACAGGTTGTTTTCAGTCACGTAATTCCGACGACCTGCAAAATCCAGATGGAAGGAAAGAGGTGCAAAACAGAATGGATGAGGCTGAGGTTAGGAGCCTGTACTGTGCTGGCTTAGATTATATAACATGAGAAGCATAGAAACAGAAAAGAGCAACGTAAGTTAGAATTTATGTTTCATATTTCAATTTCAATTTTAATTGAAGTTATGTAATAACACAATTTTGGGAGTAGGATCATTCCCAAATTCCTCCCCTCAGCCCTATGTACAGGTGCTGGTCATAAAATTAGAATATTGTGAAAAGTTTGATTTATTTCAGTAATTCCCCTCAAAATGTGAAACTTTGATGATTATAACTGACAACTAATGAAAACCCCAAATTCAGTATCTCAGAAAATTAGAATATTATTTAAGACCAATACAAAAAAAGGATTTTTAGAAACACAGACCAACTGAAAATTATGAACATGAAAATATGAGCATGTACAGCACTCAATACTTAGTTTAGGCTCCTTTTGCCTGAATTACTGCAGCAATGCAGCATGGCATGGAGTTGATCAGTCTGTGGCACTGCTCAGGTGGTATAAGAGCCCAGGTTGCTCTGATAGTAGCCTTCAGCTCTTATGCATTGTTGAGTCTGGCGTATTGCATCTTCGTCTTCACAATAACCCAAAGATTTTCTATGGGGTTATGGTCAGGCGAGTTTGCTGGTCAATTAAAAACAGGGATACCATGGTCCTTAAACCAGGCGAAACGCCTTTAGCCAAGGCAAGACACTTCTGACACTGTCTCTTGTTCAAGAGTGGCTGGACACAAGGAATGCAACAGCTGAAACCCTTGTCTTGCATACGTCTCTCCGTGGTGGTTCTTAAAGCACTGACTCCAGCTGCAGTCCAGCCTTTGTGAATTTCCTCCACATTTTTGAATGGGTTTTGTTTCACAATCCTCTCCAGGGTGTGGTTATTGCTTGTACACGTCTTTCTACTACATCTTTTCCTTCCTTTCACTTTTCTATTAATGTGCTTGGACACAGAGCTCTTTGAACAGCTAGCCTCTTTAGCAATGACCTTTTGTGTCTTGCCGTGCTTGTATAAGGTGTCAATGGTCGTCTTTTGGACAACTGTCAAGTCAGCAGTCTTGTCTACAGAACTAGACTGAGAGACCGTTTAAAGGCCTTTGCAGGGGTTTTGAGTTAATTAGCTGATTAGAGTGTGGCACCAGGTGTCTTCAATAATGAACCTTTTCAAAATATTGTAATTTTCTGAGATAATGAATTTGGGGTTTTCATTAGTTGTCAGTTATAATCATCAAATTAAAAGAAATAAACATTTGAAATATATCAGTCCATGTGTAAAGAATGAGTATAATATACAAGTTTCACTTTTTGAATGGAATTACTGAAATAAATCATTCATTCATTCATTCATTCATTATCTGTAACCGCTTATCCAGTTCAGGGTTGCGGTGGGTCCAGAGCCTACCTGGAATCATTGGGCGCAAGGCGGGAATACACCCTGGAGGGGGTGCCAGTCCTTCAAAGGGCAACACACACACACACACACATTCACTCACACACTCACATCTACGGACACTTTTTGAGTCGCCAATCCACCTACCAACGGGTGTTTCTGGACTGTGGGAGGAAACCGGAGCACCCGGAGGAAACCCACGCAAACACAAGGAGAACACACCAACTCCTCACAGACAGTCACCCGGAGCGGGAATCGAACCCACAACCTCCAGGTCCCTGGAGCTGTGTGACTGCGACACTAACTGCTGCGCCACCATGAAATAAATCAACTTTTTTCTAATTTCATGACCAGCGCCTGTATACCTTCCCAACTCACATCATTTCCATGTCAGACCAACCCACCTCCGCTCATCTCCCCCTTTTATTTTGCATTCATAGGTTCAGCTTCACACACATTCCAAAGACTCCCTGAACTCCTTCCCGAAAATATTATCTGAGTTCACCTCCCCGTTTCATCCTTCTCAGGCGTGGTCTTCTCCGGACATCCTTTTTCTCAAGAACACTAATGAAAGCTCATAACAGTATTGAGACATAAAAAGCTGGGTCTGTCTCGGTACCAAGGTATACAATACTCTTCTTATAGACCACACAATGAAAATGGCTTTCCATTTCCACCTTAAATGGTGCAATAGGTACACACTGACACCTGCTACAACATGAGAAGTAAGCATTATGTTTTACACTGTGGTGTTGGTGCTGTGGTGGTGCTGTGTGAGCTGGTGATAGATTTAAAACAACATCTACAAGAAACTAAACTCAAATAAGAGGTTTCAGTCCCATAAGACATTTTTCTGTAAAATTCTTGCATTTCCTCTGTCATGAACAGAGGTGATACAACCTCTTCCTGATCTACCAGTTGAAATGATTCTGAGTGTCCATAAACGACACAAATCACAGGCTTTCTGATAGAGCTCCATGTGTATAAAATCACTTCCTGCCCTCCATCTGCAATTCACACAGTGATGTGACGTCATCTGCAAACAACATATTGGAAGGAGCTCAATTACTTCAGAGAATGCTGTTCCACTGCTTTACAGCACAATGCTGAGGAGCTTTATTCTCTTCTTGCCATTGGGAATTCACATTAACCTTCATAGAAACTAAGGGTTTCTGTAACTAGTGTAAAAAGGTCCTGGTCCATTAATCTTCCCCCATAACATTTTACTGTTGACACTATGCATTATAGTGGGATTGAGAATAACAGAAACGTATGTTAATAGCTAGCATTATATACTGTGTTTACAATCATTAGGTTTACAAATAAGTTTCAAAGCGTTTTTTGTGTAACATATCATTTTAATTCAATATTCATTCTGACACCATTTGATGGGAACTCATGGGTAGTAATAAAATGACAACTGACATTTTCCATGTATTCATTAATACATTGTCTGCAATCACTTATCTAGTTCAGGGATGTAGTGGGTCCTGGAATCATTGGACACTTTTGAGTCGCCAATCCACCTACCAAAATGTGTTTTTAGACTGTGGGAGGAAACCCAGGCATCTGGAGGAAACCCACACAGACACAGGGAGAACACACCAAACACCTCACAGACAGTGACGTGAAGGAGGGTATGAACAACCTCAGAACCCTGGAGCTGTGTGACACTGACACTACATTTTGCACCACTGTGACACCCAATTTAAAAGGATAATAAAGAAATAAAATGTATTAAATATTAATACACTACATTACAATTTCTAACGTCTAAATCACCATCTTTAAGTCGTCTAAATGTCTAAACCAAAACTCACATGTACTTTTGGATACTATATTATCCCTATGAACAGAACTAATCGATGCACATGCTTTTGCAGCTCGTTTTCCTTGAACTCATAAGTAAGACAGTGACAAATAAATTCTTTGTGCTTGTCATTTTCAAAATATTTAAGAATTTTAAGTTGTTTTATTTTATATATATATATATATATATATATAAAATGAAAATTGTCATGTTTAACACAAAGAAGGCTTTACGCTTTAAAATGTGTGTTGCTAAAACACTGAGGTGAGCATGTGATGGCAGGCACGCAAATTGCTGGGGTATGAGCTTCTCTTACATGCTACATTAGCCTCATAGCTCCAGTGCTAATGCCAAAGAACACTTTGGCTAATAGCCTACCTTGGAAACAAGGAGAAAACTAGGGACTGTTCCTTTAATCCGCGCTCTATGTCTTTATTGTGTTTTAAATAAAATGACACACCTGGTCATCCGTAAAGTTACAGAGCGGTGGGATGAGAGATTGCGGCGGCGGGCTTGCATTAGCGTGGCTGGGAAGGCTAATGGCTAATAACAGCGGGTGATTTGGCAGAGTAATGACTAGAGACCTGAAGCCATACTCACCAGGGAAAATCTCACAGCACTTAAAAGCTTCTAAAAGCCCTAAATGAGGCCGAGCTATGAATTAATCACGTACAGTAATGTGTCTAACGGTCCTCTGAGTGGAGGAGAGAAACAGAACGGTCTGACCCAACGATCCAGGCACTTATACGCTCTCTGTCTAAAAACATATGGACACCTCTTAGAATTAGTGACTCCGGCTACATTAAGGTGGACACTGTGTATAATCTCTCTAGAAAAACATGAAACAAAATGAGACAGAGCAGGTGATTTTGTCACCTGGTCCAATGCCAAATGTCAGACAGAGTGGTGTAAAGCCCCCCAGCTTTTGGCTGTGAAGCAGTGGAACTATTTCCTCTTGAATGAGGACCCAGAAACAGGACAGAAATGTGGAGCTGCTGCACATGAGCTAAAAATCACTAGGCCTAGTGCCAAGAGTCCACCAGAGGGGTACATAACACTACATTGTTGGATCGTGGAGCAGTGCAACTATGTAGAAACTGTTGCTGCAGTATAGATGAACAAACCCCTGAATAATAGACTTCATTTCAGCAGAAATGTTGGACGAACAGGTGTCCACAGACTCTTGATACTAGTGTAAATGTGAGTGTGCTGGGATTTGTGACAAAAAAAAAAAAAGGTTTTCATTTGGATCACTCTGTTTCTATCAACTATGAATTCTGTCCTTGAGGTCATTAAAAATGTATTATTAAGTAAACACATCTGCTGCTCTGTGTCCCACTTTGGGTCAGGTGTGTGTGTGTGTGTGTGTGTGTGTGTGTGTGTGCGTACCTTTTTACGATGCACCTGCACACTGTGGCACTGTGCACATAAAACACTAATAATAATAGTATCTTTCAAAATAAAGTGACCTTTCACACACATAGACAATAAAAGTCATTATGAATACAATAATGTGTTTTTTTTTTTTGTTGTTTGTTTGTTTTTTATTTATTTATTGTTATTCCCCCATTTGTTTGGGCCAAGTTCTGGTTTTGGATGATATAGTCCTGGACTATAAACACCAGTCTAACCCATCCCTAAGGTACTGGATGGAATTTGATTACTCCAGAGAACAAAGGTCCACTGCTCCACCGGCCAGTGCTGGGAGGTTATATACCCTTCTGGTGGACTCTTGGCATTGGGAATGGTGACATTAGAGTCATGCTTTTGCTCAGAGTGTTTCCGTTGCATGAATTCCAGCTTTTATGAAAAGGAGCACATAAAATAAACCTAGCCACCACTCGGAACTAGCAACACCTTAGCAGCCACCTGCCAATGCCATTGCAACCACTTACAAATTGGCTAAGCTCCGCAACCAACTGAAGGTCTGTGTCCACAATGAGTGCACTTCAAAAGGGACATATTCTAAACAAGGGCTCAGCACTGTGACTGGAGAGTCTCAGACAATAAAGCAAAACAATTCTAAAGTATCTGCACTCAATGAAAGATGCAAAAAAAAAAAAAACAAAACACCCATTTATCCCATGATTTCAAACTTATGCAGATCACAAATAAAATAATTATGGTATTATTTTACAGTTTGTTAGTAGGAGCTCCAGATCCCCAAATTAATGTTCTCATACACTGAAAAAGTGATTTTATTCATAATATGTCCTTTTTGAAGTAGTTGAATCCACTAAATATAAGCACTATTCACAAATATTTGAACATATAATGTATTTTAAAACTCCTCTACCACTTTGCTGCACAGTGATTCAGCCCTAAAAACCACCATTTTTGGATGATGATTTTTCCCCACTCTGAGAGCTCTGTTCATGAATTTCAAAGCTCAGTGTGAACCGCAGGTGCTTCTCTCAGGAAAATTCCTGCTGTTTTATATATTTATTTATTTATTCTGAAACTGAAGTCCCTCTGGACGTCCTCATCTCTCTCAGTCCAAGGGCACTGCTGTTTATTTATCACTGAAGTGACTGAACTGCTCACGATTATCCCCAGAGAGTGTGGCTAGTTCAGTGTAGCTGCTAACACATGCTAATAATGCTACCATTAGCAGCCTAGCTGTGTCACATTGCCAGTGTCCAAAGTGGTTATTCCAGTAAATATGGGCAAACATAACATTAAAAAAAAAAAAAAAAAAACACAAGCAGACAAAACACTGGCTTAGAAGCTACTACTAGGAAAATAAACAATAGAAATCCACACAGACCTTTGCATTCCATTTATAGATTTTACCTGATATATATATATATATATGAATAAATAAAGAAAATAATAAAGAAAATAATCTTGTCATATCTACAATCAATTATTTCACTTCTACTATGACTTATTCAGTATCCACTATAAAATATTCAGTATCCATACTGTTTCCATTATAAAATCTTCAGCATCTGCTCTGAATGATTCTGTATATACTATTGATTATTCAGTATCTACTTTGCATTATTCAACAATTCAGATGCTGAATGTGGACCTTTTCCTTTTAAGGAATGAATGCAAACTGAAATTCTACTGATCAGCTTCAGTCAAATTAAAATATCTGGAAAAATTAATTCAGATACTAAGGATAAAGACCAGTTATACACACACACACATACACACACATATATATACTGTGAATACACACTTCAGTAATAAGTTTTGGAGTTACTTATTAACTCCAAAACTAAGCGCCACGTCTGTTACAGTAGGCCGTAACCTCCTCCCACACAAATAAATCATCCACAATATTAAATATAAAACACATGAAACATCAAAGCCAGAGTGTGTTGTCATGGTCCCCCTTGAGTCGCGTGAGTCATCGAGTCGTTATGCAGATTAATTATGCAATTTGTCACTAAACACCAGCGTTAATTTCTCATTAAAGAGTGAGGGAAGTTTGCTGTGGCTGCAATGTGTTTACCTGTTTACCCTAAACAGTTTATTGTTTACTGTTTACTAAATAAGCTGCAGAAAACAAACAAAAAATAAAATTATCTCCCAGCACAGAGGGTTTCTCAGTCAAGCACAGGACCGTTAAAGCCAAGAACTAAAATACTCTAAATGTTCAAAACAATCTGGACACTACAGTGAGAGAATTCTGACCAAATAAACTTGGCAGTATGTAGTGTATACCATGCAGTGTATAAAAGCAGAGAAAAATTCAAGCAGGCACAAGACTGTGTGTAATTTAGTCCACATTCAATACACAAATAATAACATTTTAATTTGAATATAGAAATATAAATATTTGCAAATCTGAATGTAAAATGCCACACTAAAAGAAAAAACTGTACATGTTTCTGTGTGGCCACACACATAGATCTGAACACAGATTAGGAACTCATCAATACCGCATTAATCAACTCTTATCAATAATTCAGATGTTGATATTTTGTGGGTTCAGCGGGTGAAACCACATATCAATATATTCAGTGAATACACACCAATCAGCCTTAACATTAAAGCCAACTCCTAGTTTCTCGCTTTACATACTCTCAGCTGACCCTACAGGAATTTGTAGTTTTACAATAACAAACTGTAGTCCTTTGCATATTTTGTTAGCCCTTTTCACCCTGTTCCTCAAATGGTCAGGACCTCACAGGACCACCACAGAGCAGGTATGATTTGGGTGATGGCTTTTGCTCAGTCCAGCAGTGACACTGAGGTGTTCAAAAACTTCAGCAGCACAGCAGTGTCTGATCCACTCATACCAGTACAACACATAAATTAACACGCTATCACCCAATGACAAAGTCACTGCATTGAGGATAAATTAATGGAATTTGTGACTGTACATACGTGTAAAATTCAAATTCACAAATGTATTGCAATGCTCAAATTTAAAACAACAACAACAATAATAATAATAATTTAAATTCACAAATGTGGAAAAAAAAAATTTAATGTATAGAAATAATTTTTAAATGTGTAAAAAGAGATTTGCATTTGTAAATCAAGTGTTGTGAATGTGCGAATCAGTACCTTCTCAAACGACTTAAAATGTGCCAGAGCAAACATTTTTTAGGTTCCAAATGTGACAGTGGGAGATTTTCAATGTGGTTGAAATAATCTGCACATTCACTTTCTCTGCTGTGTGTGTGAATCTCTTTTTGCAGTTGCGGATTTAAGACCGTGTTTTGACGGCCAAATGATAGACCAATAGGAAAGCTTTAGCTGGACCAATCAGATCACGAGGTTTGTTTAACCAGTCAGAACACTGATTTGTTGCTGTCACTCAACTTTGGTGCGCTGTTGGTAAATGCCTCAAATTCTCCGTCATGGTGCATCCAGCCAGAGATACAATGGAAAGTCAGGCATGTAACAATTCATGTTTCTTAAGACACATAAACTAGCATTGTTACTTGCCTGACTCTCCACTGAATCTCTGGTAGCGCTTTTCCACCAACAAGGAACCAGAATGGTTCCAGTTCACAAACTAAATTTGGACCCGTTCGACGCATTTACACCGACATAAACTGGTTTGCGAACTTCGTTCCCAGCTGGAACCAAAGAAGAGTTGTTTTTTCAGTGTGAACGTGGGCGTGTCAAGGTTCAATAAATCGAGAAAGAGCTCAGAGCTTCAAATAGAGCTTGACGGTGTAATTTACAGCTTTTCATATAAATAAATCTTTGGAAATAAAACAGGAATACGGCCCATTTTTGTGTTTCTGGTGTTGTTAGGCGTGTTGTAGTTACGTTACAAGCTCAGCAAGGTTGATGAGTTGTGCTACCTTGTCAAAATGTGCTGCCATGGTGTACTTTTATACAAACAGTTGTTTAAATAAAGCAGTAGGTAACCTACATATAGTGTATCAGAAGATGCTGCCTACAGACGTATTAGCAGGAGATATGCACAGCCCAAATCCCCTTATTAAAGAAATTATACGATTACTACGGTGATAAAAAAAATGGCTTTATATATTTTTTATATTTCATTCGCCGTATACAGATTTGGAACACTCAAGCAAATAATAACAGTGTACTACGATTGTGTAATGCACCGGAGAAAAACATATTTAACAGAAAAGCACATTTCGACAAGGTAGCACAACTCGTCAGAACAATGGCTCTAAACTCTGCAACATTTACACAGCATTATATCTCACTCTGGTCGGACTCCATGATAAACAAAGAATAAACCATGACCCTATCACGACTCTAACAGTTTATCTTTGGTGCTGGTGCTGTATTCAGCCACAGCGACGTCATCCCTGTTGATGTATTCCTGCTTCCACTCTATATGTGTAGAAACATGGGCCAGTTCACGGGAAAGAACCAAGGTTCCAAGAATCAGGCCCAGAACAAATCAGCTTTCCTATTGGCCCATCAATTGGCCGTCAAAACAGGGTCAAACATCCTGCAAAAAAATGTTCACACAAGCAGCAGAGACGTGTGGATCATTTCAACCACATTGAAAAACACCCACTGTCACATTTGGAACCTCAAAAATGTTTGCTCTGGCACATATTAAACCGTTTGAGAAGGTACTGATTCACACATTCACGACATTTGATTTACAAATGCAAATTTATTTCTACACGTTACAAATATTTTTTTCCAAATTTGTGAATTTATGTTATTTTTTAATTATTATTTTTTAATTATTATTATTGTTGTTATTGTTGTTGTAAATTTGAGCATTCCAGTACATTTGTGGATTTGAATTTTACGTGTAATGTATGTAAAATTTATGTAGTTATGTAGTTTGATTGGCGGCACGGTGGTGCAGCAGGTAGTGTTGCAGTCACACAATGGACCCACCGTGACCCTGAATTGGATAAGTGGTTACAGATAATGAATGAATGTAGTTTTATTTATGTAGTTGCTCAAACGCAGTTACAAATTATGTTACATCTGTGAGTATTGTTTTACAAGCTCAAAACCTTTTTGACCCTTTTTGACTCCATAAAAATGAGAAAGTAACTTCTGAGACTGAGGTGTGGAGGTATGTCTGCAGACTTGTTTGGGAAATGGAAAGGTAAAGAGTGGACACAGCAAATATTGGAACATGATTTATATTTAGTTGTTGCAGCTTCTGTGGCTTTTCATACTCTCTCTCTTTCTCTCTCACTGTGTGTGTGTGTGTGTGTGTGTGTGAATCCCATGGCAGGCGACGAGAGAGAGCGAGAGAGAGAGAGAGAGAGAGAGAGAGAGAGAGAGAGAGAGAGAGAGAAGAACCCCAGTGATGTAGTGTTTTAATTGTCTGTCAATTTGAAATGTGTTTTCTGATGAAGACACACAGCTGAGGTCACAACATCACACACACACAGCCACAAACACCCAACCACACACACAATGTGCAACTGGGGATGATGCTCCATGCTCCATTTCTGAACAGCAGAACCTCAGGTCCCTGAAGAACTCACTATTTTCAGCTCTGTGCAAAACGCAGGCCGATGGTGAAACATGGTGTTAAACCAGTCAGGCATAAATTACACGTTTGCATTTACATTTATATTATTTAATTTACTACTTTAACACACTGTCATTATCTATGCCGTTATGGTGGTCCCGCATTAAAGGTTCTTTATGATGTACTTTTCTGATTATAGATGAGGATGCACAATAATAAGGCTGACTAATAATAACTTCTGACTATGTTCTCTTTAAAAACATTAAAAAATATTTAAGGTGCAGTGTCAACAACATTTTCATTGGACAGTGAGACGTGTTTCCAATAAAGTGGCCTTTAGACGTGTTTCTGATAAACGTCAGTGAGCGGTGTTTCTATTAAAGTGGCCAATGATAGGTGATTCCAATATTAATAAAGTGACCAGTGACCTGTTGTTAGTGGCCAGTGTTTTTAATAAGGTGTTTCAAATAAAGTGGCCTGTAAGTGGTGCTTCCATTAACGTGGCCAGTGTTTCTATTAAGCTCAATACCAGAATAGTTTCATGGGGAACTACAAAGCATCAAAAGAAGAAACAGGAGAGCTATACAATAAACACAGCTGAATAAACAGAGAGGTGCCTCTTCAGCGTGCTTAAATCATGAGCCTCTTCTCTCGGCCGGTCCCCACTGGTTCCTCCTCTACAGTTCGTCTGTAATGAATTATGGCTGAACATAACAGCATAAATACCAATTAACCGGCAGCGTGTGGAGCAGGCTGAGTTTTTTGTTTTGTTTTTTTGGAAGGTTATCTCTGAAGCGCAGTGTTAAAGCCCTCCACATCAGCACCCTGCTCCATAAATCTCCAACTTTCACACAAACCCCAGAGAGACGCTCCAAGAAATTTGACATCGCAGAACACAGCTCCGAAACGCTTCATCAATCCTATAAAACCAGATTCAAATCACGCTCACAGACAAAGCTACCGCTTTCAAACGGTGAAGGAACAAAGACACAGCCGAGCTCTCCTGAAGAAATCCTGTGTTATTAATCCCATCACACTGCGGACATATGGGCACTTTCATGTCTGTCTGCAGTGCCTGACAAAGCCAGATTTTGCAGAAGATGCTCATGTTTCCTCATCACTGAAAAGTGCTGCATCAATCTGTTGTTACATGTTACATGTTTCCAATAAACTGGCCACTGACTGGAAATAGAAAATGTGTTTCTATTAAAGTGGCCAGTGAATGTAGGTGGAAAAGGGTGTTTCTAATAAAGTTTCCAAAGTGTGGAAGTAGAAGGGGGGTGTTTTTAATAAAGTGCCCTGTGTGTGGAAGTATAATGGGGTGTTTCTAATAAAGTGGCCAGTGAGTGGAAGTAAGAAAGTGTTTCTAATAAAGTGGCCAGTGAGTTTAAATAGAAGGAGGGTGTTTCTAATAAAGAATTACAGTTTACAATATAATAACAGAGCAGTGATACACAAAAACACATGTTATAAATGGTCCTGCTCTACATCAGTCTAACAAAGGCATTTAGAAAATTTGTTTTTTCTTTTTTCACATTTCTAATTCAGGACTTCCAGAAGGTTCTCATTCCTTTCACGTTCTCTAGAAAACCTGATACCATCATGACCAGCATCTTCATCAATATCATCACAGAAAGCCAGCATTCCTCTCCCCACTGCTGATTATTTACAGCCCTTTAAATTACTGAACGCTGAAACCCAGAGAGATATTAACTTCATAAAACCTAAGAGTAAAACAGAACAGCTACAAAAACAACAGAAGGAACCACTGCTCTCTCTCTCTGTACTGAGGCTGAACCTGACTCCACCATCTCTCTACACAGCAAATCAACCTGACTCGACCATCTCTCTGGAACTGCTTTAGCTGCATTTTTTAAACAATCAGAATGACCTGGCAAACCTACTGCAGTCAGAACTCATTGAAAACATTAATACAAAGCAGCAGAAATTACATCTGGAGGATATTATTTTAACAATACGCTCATGAAAATGTAATACTTCTTTACTAATGGTAAATCAGTAGTGTGTAACATATTAAAATGATTAATAAACAGTAATAATAAATGACAAAATGGGCAATAGCAACCCCATGTTGACTCAATAATGAGCTAACACAATGGATATTTTATTACCATGTTATAAATGTTAATTAAAGCTTTATAAGCTGTATATAATCGAATTAATAACAGTAAATATGTTCTATTAACTGTTCATAAACCCTGCAGTTCCAAAGCAACTTTGTGAAACATACACAAAAAATCACAAACTGACACGCACTAACAAACAGTGATACACTCAAATACATGCTGATACACACTGAAACACACTAACACACACTGATATAACACTAATGCACTTATTAACCCTATATTTATTTAATAGACCATTTATAAACCAGTGTGTCACAGTTGCACTTGAACCCACAGCAACACACACTGCACAGTTGAACCAGGCAATAATAATAATTACACACCTATATACTAACACAAACACATATGGTCAAACAAAACTGGTACACACACTGATGAATACTGTCACACACTTGAACACAACAATTCACAGCAACATCTGCCGCACAGTAGAACACGGCAACAATAACACACACATACACACTTATACACACTGATTCAGATGCTGACACACACTAACATACACTCATTCAATCCAGTACATGCCAGTTCACACACTGATAAATTCCAGTACACTCCAACACACACAGGAACACACAGGGCTAACTTACACGGCTACACTCCCATACACACTAACAGACACTGAAACACTTTGATACAATCCAATACACACGCGGACATTCAATAATAAATTCCCATCACAGACTGATACACACTAACACACACTGATACAATCCAATAAACACTCAGACACACACTGATACAATCCAATACACACTCAGACACACGTAAAGACTACTTAGGCACTATTAAAGCACAGTGTGACACACACTGATACATACTGATACAAACAACCATACACCGATACACACAGGAACACCTACTGACATACAATCACACAGACTGATGCATACTGTAACACACTGATATACAGCAAGCTTGTCATTGCATCTCAGAACAGAACCTTTCTTTCTTCTCCACAGAGAACAATCTCAATATATAAGGTGGCCTTTTGCAAAGTCATTTGAGCCTCTTTCTTCTACTTATTTTACTTATTCTATTACTCCTTCTTTATTTCTACTTATTTATAAGCAAAAGTACACAGGGTCATTTTGAGCAGTAATATTAAGGTTAATATCATCAATATCATTATTTTTGCTTTAGACTTCACTTTTAGAACTTCATTTGATACACACAAGCATCTGATGCACACAGAACACACACACACACACACACACACACACACACACACACGGGTAAAAACTGATACACACTCCAACTCCAACAGAGTTAGACACTCCAGTACACACTGGCACAATAGGACACATACCATTTCATTGCATCGTAATCACCACATTGATACTGCATGAGTGTGTGTGTGTGTTTTCTTACCTGTCTCCAGTGTGTGTGTGTGTGCAGCGCACAGTAATCCTGCCACAGCGAGAAGCGTGGACGGCAGCATGCCGGAGTGTGTGTGTGTGAGTGTGGAGTGTGTGTGAGGAAGAGAGAGAGAGTGAGAGAGTGACTGAGTGAGTGAATGAGTGAGAGAGAGAGAGAGAGAGAGAGAGAGAGAGAGAGAAAGAAAGAGAGAGAGAGAGAGAGAGAGAGAGAGAGCGAGAGAGAGAGAAAGAGAGAAAGTGTGTGTTTGTGTGTGGAGCCTCACACTCCGCTGCGTGTTCTAATCCACCGCCTCTATACCAAAATACTGCCAGGTAACAGAGAGTGAGGGAGAATATAGCAGAGAGAAAGAGAGAGAGGGGGGGGGCAGAGAGAGAGAGAGAGAGAGAGAGAGAGAGAGAGAGAGAGAGAGAGAGAGAGAGAGAGAGAGAGAGAGAATGAGCAAGAGTCGTTCAATGTTCACAGCATACAATTCTCTTCATACAAAACTCATATAGAAAGTAAACTGTTAATAATGAAAATAGACAATTAGATACTTTGTGCTTGTGATGTCAGAAAAATGCAGTTCAACTCCATCCAATAACTATAAAGTTATACGTTAATGAGTGTTTCAACCAGGGAGTTTCTAAATTAGGCACAATAGAGAACAGCCAATCAGGACAGAACTTATTTACATATATTAATCTTAAAGTAACAGTAACATGAAGTGTGTTTTATTGTAAGGTATAAGGATAACTTAAATGGCCATATAGAAATGAATATGGAATCATTCTTAAATGAGAAATAATTAATATTAGATACTAAATAATTCATACTCTATTTAATTCATTGATAAAATGACAAACTGAATAGTAAGTGATGACCATGTAAGAGGTATTTGTTCAGGATGACATAAAGTGGAAAATACACGAGAATGAGGAGGATCTGGCAACCGCTGCATCTGGAACGTAAAGCGTCTATCTTGTATTTACTTATTTTTATTTATTTATTTGTATTAATTTATTGTTTTCTTTTCTGCTTACAGCAGTTTAGCCCCACCCATTCTGCTTACAGCAGTTTAGCCCCACCCATACAACTTTACAGAGGTTTAGCCCCACCCATTCTGCTTACAGCAGTTTAGCCCCACCCATACAACTTTACAGCAGTTTAGCCCCACCCATACAACTTTACAGCAGTTTAGCCCCACCCATACAACTTTACAGCAGTTTTGCCCCACCCATACAACTTTATAGCAGTTTAGCCCCACCCATTCTGCTTACCACAGTTTAGCCCCACCCATACAACTTTACAGCAGTTTAGCCCCACCCATTCTGCTTACAGCAGTTTAGCCCCACCCATTCTGCTTACCACAGTTTAGCCCCACCCATACAACTTTACAGCAGTTTAGCCCCACCCATTCTGCTTACAGCAGTTTAGCCCCACCCATTCTGCTTACCACAGTTTAGCCCCACCCATACAACTTTACAGCAGTTTAGCCCCACCCATACAACTTTACAGCAGTTTAGCCCCACCCATTCTGCTTACAGCAGTTTAGCCCCACCCATACAACTTTACAGCAGTTTAGCCCCACCCATTCTGCTTACCACAGTTTAGCCCCACCCATACAACTTTACAGCAGTTTAGCCCCACCCATTCTGCTTACAGCAGTTTAGCCCCACCCATTCTGCTTACCACAGTTTAGCCCCACCCATACAACTTTACAGCAGTTTAGCCCCACCCATTCTGCTTACAGCAGTTTAGCCCCACCCATACAACTTTACAGCAGTTTAGCCCCACCCATTCTGCTTACCACAGTTTAGCCCCACCCATACAACTTTACAGCAGTTTAGCCCCATCCATTCTGCTTACAGCAGTTTAGCCCCACCCATACAACTTTACAGAGGTTTAGCCCCACCCATTCTGCTTACAGCAGTTTAGCCCCACCCAATCTGCTTACAGCAATTTAACCCCACCCATACAACTTTACAGAAGTTAGCCCCACCCATTTTGATTATAGACGTTTAGCCCCAATTAAATTAACAGCAGTTTAGCCCTGCCCTGACCCTACATTTAAGCATATAGCATTAAATGTTAATGTATTACAAAAGATACAAATAAAAACGTACATTTAACGTATTTTAAACTTGGAATATAAATCCAATAGTGGATTCTATCCATCACTGTTAAAAAAATGGAACCAGCTTTTAGTCTGTTTTTGTATTTTTTAGCATTTATTGGTATTGAGACTTTAAAATCCCTTCATTAAATCAGAGTTTTAATGAACAGAAACTTTAACAGCTCATAAAACAACTTCTTAAAACAGCACACATTTTTCCTTTAAAAGATGCAAATGAAGCAGATGCACTGGGGGAGGGAGGGGGGTAAAGAAAGAGAAAGAGAAAGAAAGACTGAAGAGAGTGGACAGTATGAGTAAGAGAGAGGGTGTTTGGAGCAGACTTGAAATTATTGAGAATATGAGAGAGAGAGAGAGAGAGAGAGAGAGAGAGAGAGAGAGAGAGAGAGAGAGAATTTGTGAGGGTGTGTGAGTGGAGAATACGAGAGATGTCTGTGTAATGGCTCTTTACTGCCATCTAAAGTCAGGAGCCGTTGTTCTGTGTTCTAAATCTACTGCACACAATATTGATCCAATACTGTGGTGAAAACACACATTAATGAGAGAAATTGGATTCTTCCTGCAGTGAATAACTTTTCTGTACTCTGAAAATCAGTGCTAAAATTTCCTCTTTGACTTCTCACTCAGCCTTGGCCTAATGGTTAGAGGACCGGGCTTGGTACCCGAAGGTTGCTGGTTTCGGGCCCCAGGACTGGCAGGAACCTCCTCCAAGTGCCCGCCATTCTGGGTGTGTGTTCACAGGCCCTAGCGCACGCGTGTGTGTGTGTGTGTGTTCACTGCCACAGATGGGTTAAATGCGGAAGACACATTTCTTTGTATGTTGTACAATGACAAGTGATCGCACATCAACATTAATAACCTCGCTCCAGGCAGGAATTCAGGAATTATACAAAAGATTAAAATAAGATTAAGATTAGAGGTATCAGCCGTGTAAGTTTGTATTTTATAAGTATGTAAATGATGCACACATTGGAATTAGATCAATTCTATGTAACACTTTTGTTTTGGCTGTAGCTGCGATACACAAATTGTTAATCAATAAAACATTATTGAATTTAGATCTGACTGCCTCGTTTTATTTGTCTGTTGAAATGACATTTATCTTCTCTTTGAGGTTTGAATATTGCTGAGTTTGTTTAAATCACTCAATAAATCAATAAGTGTGTTGTCAACTGGGTGAGTGTGTGATGGGTGTGTGTTCCTGCTCTGTGCCCAGTGATTTCCAGGAAGGCTCAGGGCCCCACCACAACCCTGAACAGGATGAAAACACTTACTGAAGATGAATGAATGAATGAATTGATGTATTAATGAATAAATGAATGAATGAGGCTTAATTTCAAATTACAGTGACACACTCTTCTGATCTGGCCAGTGTGGGCTTGTGCTCGGACTCAGGGACAAAATTATTCAAATATCCTCAACATATCCTCACGTTTACATCATCAAGGCATCATCACATCCTCCAGACATGATTCAGCATGACCAATCACAGCTCACGACTCCCCACGAGAGAGGAAGAGGGAGAGAGGGAGAGAGAGTGAGTGAGTGAGAGAGACTGAAGGACGTCAAGGTGAAAAGTAAAGATAGAGGCCAACTATCTTTAAGTCTCTCTCTTTCTCTCTCTCTCTCTCTCTCTCTCTCTCTCTCTCTGGAGTTTTGTCCCGTTTTTTTTTTTTTTTTTTTTGTTGTTTTTCTTTTCTGCTTCTTTTTACGCTCTAATGACCCCCCCAGGCGATATTCCAGGCCCCCACAGCAGAACTGGGGTCAGGAGGTCTGGTTTGTCCATGGGTCAGGAGGGAGGGAGGGAGATACAGAGTGAGAGCTGTAAATAATTGAGACTGAGACAAAGCCCAGTCCATCACTCTTCTCTCAGATCCACAGAGCCTATTTAGCAGCTGTGTGTAAATAATAATACATTGTTTTAAATTGGTGATATTTAGAATTTGGAAATAGAAAAGTTATGTTTCTTTGCGTTTCTGAAATTACAGTTCGATAATCCTGTCAACAATCTTCTGGTTTTAAACCCAGCTGTTCACTTCACAGTGGGTAGAGTGTATAGACCACAGGTATCATGCTCATATCAGTTGGATATGACGAATATGAATCAAACACCTTAGTTCCAAACCAGGCCCATTATGGTTCTACTGTCATTTCATTTCTGTCTATAGAGAAAACCAGCTTAGATCCAGAACAATGCTGACCATGAAAAGCCACCAATAAAGCTTGATTTAAATTCACACTTATGATGTCACTATTCAGCTACAATTTAGCCATACCCATTCAGTTGATTTCCTGCAGGGAGTTCTTTTTAAATACAGGAGGGCCATTTAAAAATTTTCATTTCCATCAATACATCAATATGTACTCTTATAATTACTTGTAATTATGTAGTAATTGTCCAGAAACCATAGTGTAATAAAGTTGGTGAAGGGACAGTCGATGTGTAATCACATAGTTATTACACACTAAGTATAAAGTGTTAAATTCCATGAGGCCATGCTTTGGATAAAAGTAAATCCCTTTGCTGTGGAAGATCAATAAAAAATGAAGAAAAGAAAAGTAAAGAAAGGGGTAGAAGAGTGGGATTTTCTGGCTTTTTGTTCCGATCAGATTCATTTTGCTCAGTCACGCTGGAGCCAGTTCACACCAAAGAGTAAACACAGGCTCAAGGCTAAATATGGCTCAGCCACCCCCTAGAGCTTCAGCAGCAGCTTTGGAGGGCACTGCAAGAGCACAAAGAACTCACCTTTAGAACAGTGTGCAAAAGTCTGTGGATCTGAGGTCCAGTGGCACCTCCTGACAAGTATGGATTTAAAGGTGTGGCCAAATGCCACCTCAACATTTCTGCCACGTCATTGACTTTCAACTTCCCTGTGGGGCGGGTGTTTGGCGCTTTGCCTTTAAGGGGGTTTTGTCATCGGCTGAACAAAAATCACTGGATTCTCAAAGTGCATTACGTGCAATCCCTGGGACCCCAAAAGAACACGACTCATCAGAGGACAGACTGCGACGCTCATCAGATTTTTAAATTACAGCATTAAAATCAGACTGACCAATCAGAGCGCTGTTGTCATGGTTGTAGAACAAACAAAGGAAGAGGAAGACAGTGACTAAACAGCTTGTCTTGTTTGTAGCAGCTTTTCATAACACAAAGCTTAAAAAACAATAAACACGTCGATTACTAAAATGTGGCGGTTAAAGAAAATAGAATCCCTTCTAATGAAAGGAGAAAAAAGCAGAAGCAGAGCCTCAAACTCACCCAGTGACCTTCGGGAACACTGCTGAAATCCCCATGATGTTTTGTAGACTGGGGTGGATTCTGTGTATGTGTTGTTTAGTTGCAGTGCTTAAAGTAAAAATGATAACTTTATTATCACTGCTACTCATCAGTTTCGTCTTCCACATCAAGCATCTTTCTGCAATTTCTGTTGAGGCAAAAACATTTCCACTACATTAAAATTCTTTTTTTTTTTTTTTGCATATTTGTATTCAGTTTGAATAGGCCTTAATCCTCTAAAATGTTTCGCTCTTCCTTCTGACAAATATCTTGGGGGTAGATGGGCCGTGTGCAGTTGTTGCAATAACACCTAAGGTGACTTGTTCAATAAGTAAATGAAGAGCTAGCAAAGACAACTGCCATATTGCAGTATACAAATGAATCAGGAAACTAACCTGACACTGTCACGTAACATTGACATTTTTTCTGGTCACTTTATGTAGCAATACCACCAGTAACCACTAGTATATTATCATTAACCCTCCTTCATTAACCTTCCCTATAAAAGTGCACTAAATAGTAAGTAGGGGCGGAACGGTGGTGCAGCAGGTTGTGTCGCAGTCACACAGCTCCAGGGACCTGGAGGTTGTGGGTTCGAGTCCCGCTCCAGGTGACTGACTGTGAGGACTTTGGTGTGTTTCCTCCGGGTGCTCCGGTTTCCTCCCACAGTCCAAAAACACATGTTGGTAGGTGGATTTGGAACTCAAAAAAGTGTCCATAGGTGTGAATGTGTGAGTGTGTGTTACCCTGTGAAAGACTGCCTCCCCCTCCAGGGTGTGTTCCTGCCTTGCACCCAGTGATTCCGGGTAGGATCCAGCCCCATCACCCTGGTCCCAGACTAGTGAGGACAGCAATCAAAAATGGATTGCTCTATGACAGAAATGAATGTGGTTGTTGAAAATGCCTGCTGTTGTGTCCTATGGTGAACAATACGGTTCCAGACCAGATGTTTTATTTCATTTATAGGAGTTTATTAAGGTGTAGCAATGCTACATGTGAACCAGGAAACACTGCTGTGACAACCAGCCCACAATCCAACGCATTGCAGCAAGCTTTGTCTAGTATGAGATGTTTTGTCAGGCTTAGGTTCCAATTTGAGGCACTGCAGTTGAATTAATAGCAGAGTAACTTTTAGTGCTATATAATTTCAGTGTGCAGTGTTAGCGCTTTTACAGTCTTAGTCACAGACCCTCCGCCCACAAGTAGAGTGAGATACTTTCAGTGCGTTAGCCTAGCCTCAGGATTCGGCCAGCTGCATTCTGATCGGCTATCTGCCTCCTCCTACACATCATGCCAAAATAGCAGATTTGTGATTTGTCTTTTGCGTGTCAGTCAAATATCTTTTCCTGGAGTAGTAGGCAGTTCTTGGACACATTAATTGGCGATAGGTACCAGACTCTCCCTAGAGAGTTTGGCAATGCGAGACTACCAAATGCAAGGCTAGCTCATTTATAGCATGTAACATTATTCATCTATAACTCCTTAATGAGCTCCTAATCCAAGGGATCCGGTGATTTTCATGAGGAAAAAAATCTGTTATCTGCTTTGGAACTACCTTATTTTCCACAGGATTGATTTTCAACAAAGTTTCTCATAGAGAAACACTGCATATTCCTATACTTCCAATATGACCATGATACAACTACCGAATGTCTACACAACTTTTCCTACAATACTACACCTTGTTTTGATAGCCAATATATGTTTGATATCTACTTTAGGTTAAGCACTGTCTTCGGTTTTAGCACTGGAGCTACACTGATCATTGAAAACATTAAACCGAGCTTTTTTAAAGTCTTCAGTGTCACTGCTGGACTCAGAATAGTCCACTAGCCAAAAATATGCAGCCAAAAGCATCCTGTGGGCAGCCCCGTGTCCACTGTTGAAGGACTAGAGGACAACCAACACAATGTGTAGCAACAGATGCTCTACTTTCTCTGACTTTACATCTACAGGTGGACCAACAATAGGAGGACAGAAATGTGAGAAATCTCTATTAGAAAACACAACCAAACATAAACCTAATCTATTAAAAAGAGCAAATAGAAACTAGGCAAGCCTAGTTTTGTCTGACCACCATTAGCCATATAGCCATTGTCACAGAGGTGTTTCTTTGTTTACATGTGGTTTTTATTATGTGATTGTGTTATACAGAAAATATGGAGAACAGGTAATAAATGCAGAAATGAAAAAAAGGAGCATATATTTTGTTTAAAATATATAACACCGGCATCAATGTTTTTCTTGTTCATTTTATTTAAAGATAAATACTAGATGACCTAGCACCAAATAACAAAGAGAACCAAGCACATTTTGTTGATTTTAACAATTACAATTACATAATTATTGCGTGTAACTGGTTAGAGTTGATTATTGCGTGTAACATGTTAAGTTTAATGTGGCTGTGCACAGCTACATGCAGGTTTATAAACAGGTTTATAAACACACTAACGCCACAAAAAGTCTCCCCACCACAAAGACACAAACTCGTGTGAAATACGACAAATTCGGCAGTCCTCCTCTCTCTCTGAGATATAATACGTGTGCTAATGTTGCCGCTTTCCAAGCCGTCCTACTGAGCTTGTGAACTAACCAACACCGAGCCGAGGCTCTGGCCAACGGAGCGTGTTCCTTCCTTATTTTCTATTATTCAGCCACTGTTCGCACTGAAGAACATACTGTTCTTCGGATCCAGTTGGGAACGAATTTTTCTGGTCCGCGAAACAGTGTATGTCGGTGGAAACGCGCCGAACGTCTCCAAATTTATTTCACAAACTGGAATGTGAAATATGGCTGAACGAACAACAGACGGTGTAGTAGTGCCACCTTAAGATCTCTCTGAGAAATACGGCTGAACTAACAGTTCCTACTCGCACATGCGCGTTTCAATATTCAAAAGGAGTTAGTCAGTATGCGAAAATGCCTCTTCTGTCAGGCAGTCCGGCAAAAATGAACACAATTAGGACAGGGAACACACAAACTATAACCAAACTTTACAAAAATCTACTGTACAAAAATCTAAGAGAAACCCACCATTACAGAGCCCCTAAGGTGACATGGTGGGTCTATTTAGCACGTCATGGCCACTATATAGTATAAAACAGTATTTTGAGGCCACAAAATAATATTTTGAGGTCACGAAAAAAGTATCGTGATATGGAGTCAAAATAGGGTCAAAAAGGTTTTGAGTTTGTAAAACAATACTCAAAAATGTAACAGATTTTATAACTGTATTTGCAACTACATACACATAAAAATTAAATCCACAAATGTATTGGAATACACAAACTTAAAACAACAACAATAATAATAACTTAAAATCACTGAATCTCTTTTTGCAGTTGCGGATTTAAGGCCCTGTTTTGACGGCCAATTGATGGACCAATAGGAAAGCTTTAGCTGGACCAATCAGATCGCGAGGATTGTTTAACCAATCAGAACACTGATTTGTTGCTGTCAACCATAGCGCTTTTCCACAAAATGAACTCTGGTTCTTGAACCGGTTCTGTTCCTGATTCTTGGAACCTTGGTTCCAAAAAAAGAGTGTGGCTAAAAAGGGTGCAACACATCAGTTACACTACAGTCTGTAATTGTAGAATCTATATGGACAGTAGAACTGATCAAATGGACAATGAGTGTAGAAACTAGAGGTCATTTTAATATTTTGGCTAATTCACGTTTTAACGCGTGGTCCCGTTTCTCCTTGTAGGATTTTTTTTTCCCAGAGACATCCGTATTTTTCGTGTCGTGCTTTGTATTTGTTTCTTTCCTCGTGTAAATTATGCTCTGTCCCAAACAATGACCTCCTCACTAAATACTGTAATTTAAAGATTTATAAAAGTAATCCTACTACACCACTACATTGTGTACTACCATTCTTTCTGCCTCAGAAACACGAACTAGAGCCGAGCACCGGGACACTGTTGCCTAGCAACCGGGCGCTGGGGTTGAGGGCCAAAGGACTTCAGGTGGAGTGGTCATTATTTAGTGAAAAAAAAAAAAAAATAATAATAAAAAAAAAAACAGCCCCAAGCTCAAACATCACACCAGAGGCTATCTGACGCTTTTTGTCGGGTTTAAGAGCTAAGAAAAATGACATTCTCTTCAGTGTGATAAAATAGATATCAATTATACACGAAATGAAGCCAATTTTGTTAAAGAGGATTTCTGCTTATTTTCACCATGTAAACAAAGTAAAGTAAAGTAAAGAAGCTTATTCCATTATGATCCCAGGGATGAAATATTACATTTACAGGAAGGGAACATGACTGTAAAATAGGTAAGTGTTTATAATAAAGTGTCCAGTGTGTTGAAGTTGATGGGTGTTCTAATAAAATGGACAGTGTGTTTCTTATAAATTGGCTAGTGAGTGGACGTTTGCGGGGGTGGGAGGGGGGTGTGTGGGTTCAGTGAATCTTGATAGTGTCACTATTTATTTATATACAGATTCCCTCTGGTTCTCTGCTACCATGAGCTAAACTACCATGCCTATATTTGTGAGGTCAGTATGATTAGTTGGGGACCACAAATCATAAGCCTTTGCATTAAAATGTATTATTATTATTATTATTATTATTATTATTATTATTATTATTATGCCAGCCCTATGATAATTTTTCACTCCTTCTTTCTCAGTCTTAGTGTCTTTATACTTCCTCTGTCTCTCTGTCTCACTCTCTCACTCACTCACACAAACACACTTGCTCTCTCTTGGGTGTCCACTGTCCAGTGACTAACACAGAGACATGGCAGCTGCTGTAAGGGTCCAAAAGGTTTCACACTCTCTAATTGGCCTGTCTGTGTGTGTGTGTGTGTGTGTGTGTGTGTGTGTGTGTGTGAGGTTGATAAATGATGCTCTGTTGAAGGATGAAGCAAAAGCAGTGCTCAGTCATAGTACAGGTTTAACATTAAAACTTCAGAAAGTTTACTTAATACTTAACCAGCTGTGACTATTAAATACAGTCACTCATGATACACTCTAATGTAATTCCCATATCCTCTAGCAACACTATTGGATTTCCAATGATAAATAAGCAATAAGATTATTAACTTTTTTTTTGTTCATTGCAATTTGAAGCTTACCGAACAAACCTAATAATATGAAATGCAATAACAAAGAACAAGAGTACGGTAAAAGAGTCTGTGTTTAAATATCACATCACTGTGTATGACATTAAAATATATATTTTGCTCTCAAATCATACACTACATTTCTGAAGAAGACTCATTTATTTTTAGAGTAAACTGAACTGCCGCTGTCAATATTTAGTGCAATATTTGGGTGCTAAAAGTTTAGTTTCATTGCCTATGAAGTGCCGTGTAGGAAGTAAGTAGAGATTTGAGACAGCGTTATTGAGGCAGCTTTAGACAGTACAACACTGCTATCTTGTGGCTGTATAAGGCTTTAAAATATTGAGTAGAATTTTTATTACGACAGAACAACGTGGTTAACTCACGTTTGTGATGTTTTGCTATATATTTATTTACGGAGCAATATCTGAATAACTTGAAAGGAACATCTACGATTGTGGTGAAACGCAGCTATAAGCTCCGCGTCTTTTAAGGTGGAACCGTATGTTTGAGGGAAAAGGACTGTTGTTTGTACGTGGCTGATGTTCAACTTGTCTGTAAATGTTTATTCACTGTTTGAATTACCACAGAAACTAATTTGTAACTCGAGCTGTTTTGCTGTAGTTTTGTAGCCCTTTCAGGATTGCAGCCATCTCCTGAGTTTGGTGACATTTCCACCTTAAGTGATCCGGAACATGCAAAAATATGTCAATTTTACCCACCTGTAGAGCAGGAACAGTTCTGTCCGTTGTCTAAAACAATTCCAGATGCCTCATGAGCAGAGAAAGAGAGAAAGAGAGAGCACAAACATTGGTCATTAATTATCTGTAACGCTTATCCAGTTCAGGGTCACAGTGGGTCCGTAGACTGCCCGGAATCACTGGGAGCAAGGCAGAAACACACCCTGGCGGGGGCACCAGTCCTTCAGAGGGCGACACACACTCACACATTCACTCATACCATATGGACACTTTTGAGTCGCCAGTCCACCTATCAACATGTGTTTTTGGACTGTGGAAGGAATTCAGAGCACGAAGAGGAAACCCACGCGGACACGAGGAGAACACATCAAAATCCTCACAGACCTGTAGTGGGATTGGAACCCTCAACCCCAGGACCCTGGAGCAGTGTAATTGCAATACTGCCTGCTGCGCCACCGTGCTGCCCACAAACCACAAACAGAAGTGAGATAGCGAATGATGATCTGAATTTTATTTTGAGTTTTTTTCTTTTTTTATTGTTATTTTTTATTACAATCGTGAACTATGCCTTTAAGGTTGACAAAAATAAACATGTTTATAGCGTGCTATAATGCTAAAAAAAACTATTAAGAACTCCAGCCGACTACTACGAATTTGCTTTATATTAAAAACTGTAGGAAAAAAGGAAAAAAAATGGATTTATCTTCTAATTAAATAATTAATTAATAATAATTAGTTTTAAGACATACCCATAGACCACCAGTGGTCTAAATATCCATCATTCAGTCCCAGAATAAACATTGCTGTTATAAAATCAGCCCGTGTTCCTGCCTTGTGCCCAATGAATCCAGGCAGGCTCCGGACCCACCGCGACCCTGAACTGGTTAAGCGGTCACAGACAATGAATGAATAAATATTATAAAATCAATGGTTTTGTTCTTAGGGCAGCACGGTGGCGCAGCAGGTAGTGTCGCAGTCACACAGCTCCAGGGACCTGGAGGTTGTGGGTTAGATTCCCGCTCTGGGTGACTGTCTGTGAGCAGTTGGTGGGTTTCCTCTGGGTGCTCCTGGGTTTCCTCCCACAGTCCAAAAACACACGATGGTAGGTGGATTGGCGACTCAAAAGTGTCCATAGGTGTGAGTGAATGTGTCTGTGTTGCCCTGTGAAGGACTGACGCCCCCTCCAGGGTGTATTCCCGCCTTGCGCCCAATGATTCCAGGTAGGCTCTGGACCCACCGTGACCCTGAATTGGATAAGCGCTTACAGATAATGAATGATTGAATGATTTTGTTCTTAATTGTATATTTTCATGATGACAAAATGTATCACTTCTGTCACAAACCCTTTAACAAGTGTGTATATTTAAAAAACAGATTCTTATTCATTGAATTCTTCACAATTTTTCATTTGTATTTTGTTTTTGCACAGTTAAAGAATGAATTTAAATTTTAAAAAAATAAATAAATAAAATAAAATCCATCAGAGCTAAAATAGTGCATCATTAAATTTGGGGGTGGAGAAGCTGGCCAAAAATAAGCCTAATCCAGTTCTGCACTACTCTAATCATCTAATCACATTAGTTAATCAAGTCTGGCAATATTTAACTTGAACTAAAGGGCTGTTAGAAGAACCTAGCTCATAAAACAATTCCAGTCTAACTGGACCATTTAAGCTGGAGTGGGAAATTAAGGGACTAGCGAATAAGAAACCATCTTCTCATCAGGGGTTATTTTCTCCTCATGGCCAATTCAGACAGTGGCAGTGGAGCTTGAATTAACAGCATCTGAAGCTCCAAGTCCACTTTCCAGAGTCTAAGACCCTAAAAAGACGTGATACGCGCTCAGGAAAATCCGCTAATAGGCTATAATAACGAAAATAAGCTAGGCCTCAGTAGCATGGTGGTATTCTATAGCACAAAACGTGTAGTATTTTATTCATTATTTTTTGTGTAAGATAATGCAAATGGAAAATTATTTATATCTTACAATTTCATAGACTACATGAACATCCATCCGTCCATTATCTGTAACTGCTTATCCGATTCAGGGTCACAGTGGGTCCAGAGCCTACCTGGAATCATTGGGCGCAAGGCGGGAATGCACCCTGGAGGGGGCGCCAGTCCTTCACAGGGCAGCACACACACTTACATATTCGGTCACTTTCGAGTCGCCAATCCACCTACCAACGTGTGTTTTTGGACTGTGCACCTGGAGGAAACCCACGCGGACACGTGGAGAACACACCAACTCCTCACAGACATTCACCCGGAGCGGGAATCGAACCCACAACCTCCAGGTCCCTGTGACACTACCTGCTGCGCTACCGTGCCGCCCCTATATGTACATCCTATACTCCGTTCTAGAAGCTATTATAAACACCACATTTCTAGTCTTTCCAGTTTACCTTCAGAAATTTCTTGTATTGATCTACAGCACCGATAGATGGCGATAAACGCTCACGAAATCCTTCAAATTCGCTCTCTCACTTTCTTTCTCTCACATTCTACACCTTATTTTTCTCTCTGTAGCCCCAGTCTCTCTCTCTCTCTCTCTCTCTCTCTCTCTCTCTCTCTCTCCCCTTTGGGATCAGATTCTGCTGAAATGGTGGAGGCTCGTCCTGACTGGCTTGAAGACAGAGATCCCTTCCCGTGTTTGTGGGTCAGCCCCAGCGTGACTGTGTGAGAGCCAGAGTCCCCCGCTGAACTTGGATGGACTGATGGGGTCAACGGTTCGACAGCATCCCTGCTAAACTAATGTACAGGGGGTGTGTAAAAACCGTACGTCAAGCCAAATTGGCAGGCCAGGCCGACACCCCCTGGAGGGCACCTTTTGTCCTCACCAGTGATGTGAGGCCAGCCTGAAGGTTTACATATAAACCACGGTTGACCAAATCTGCAGGGGATTTGCAGTGGCAAAATTAGCCATTTATTTTAGCAGAAAGTAGAAGGTGGACTCTGGTTTTAACTGTGATGTACAATTAACAGATGTACAATTTTGATGGGTTTGTGGATGTGTGGGGCTAGGGTGGGTTTTTTGCACTATGGGAAATGGAATTTTAACATTTCCTGACAGTTCTACTGTCTAAATCACTGTAAATAAGGCTGGTTCAAAACTCCCTCTCTCTCACTCTTTCCCTGTTTCCTATCATTTCTCCCTGACACCCCCTCTCTTTCCCTCACACACCATCCCTTCCCCTCTTTTTCTGTGCCCCCTTCTATCCCCCCACTATTTTTCTGTACTCCCCCATTTCTGTAACCCCCCACCCCCCACTCTCTCTCTCTCTCTCTCACTCTCTCCATCATCCTATTCAGCAGGAGCTCATTTTCACTCGTCAGCTTCATGGCCTTCTTCATCTTCAGCCACGTTCAGAGACTTTCGGACGCTTTTGCTTGCATCATCTTCATCATCTTCATCATCCATAGCTCATGTCTTCCTCTCCAGGGTCCTCTTCCACTTCATCAACATCCTCCAACAGCCATTTTTTTTCCCAGAGGACCCAATTAAAAAGCTTTCATCTGAATCATTGTTTGTGTTTAAGCACATTTTTCCCATTTTCCCGTTTTTTTCTCCTCGGTAGCCAGAGCAGATGAAAGGACAACTCAATTCTGTTCTTGTCAGCGCTCTGAGGGTTAATGAGCCGCTTCTATGCAAGATCATGTCTCGAAATGAAATCAAGTGCTCTTTATTTTTCGTTTGTTTCTTTATTTTTTTTTTTATGGCCTTTTTGTTTCCTGCTTAGTTCCTTCTTCATGATAAAACTGAAGCTATTTTCTGACAGAGCTTTATTTTTGGCCTGTTTTGTGTTAAAAAAAAAATGAAAAGAAAAACGTCAAAGGCTTCACATCCCAAATCTGACCACAGTTCAGGGTTCAGCCCCTTCTCTCTGTGTGTCATCAGCTTTAACAGATGTTGCTTTGTTTTGAAATCATTTTTTGACTGGTTGGAAACCAGAGAGGGTTTGTTACTGAAGATTGTTTTTTGAAGAATAACACACTTATTTTGCTTCATTTGTAATACAAAACATTGACAACCAAGTCGAAATTGTGATTAGTTTGTTCTCTTCAAGCTTTATTTAACTGACAGAAGTACAGAAAAAAGATTTCCAGCATTTTCACCTTGATTGTGTTTTGTAAATTTAAACAAATGTAAATTGTAATATCTGCAAAGCACGGCGCAACAGGTAATGTCGATGTCACACAGCTTCACGGTCCTGGGTCCGAGCCCCCACTCTGGCTCTGAGTGACTGTCTGAGAGGAGTTTGGTGTGTTCTCCCTGTGTCCGTATGGGTTTCTTCCCGGTGCTCTGGTTTCCTCCCACCCCCAGCGACTCTGATCTGGATAAGTGGTTACAGACAATGAGTGAATGAATATCTGCAAAACACTCCAGAAAAGCTTGGACAGGGTCCTAAAGAATAAGAAGGAAAAGTTAGAGGTTGTAGGTTAATATGTTTAGCCTTTAACAACAACCTTTTAAAATGGGGACTCCAATACAAGTTCAAAGTACTGAAGGGAGTTGTCTGTTCCCCCCTCCTCCCCAGACATGAAGCTCAACCAGGTTGCCAGGTTAATAATTTACCAGGTTTTTCTACTCATTATTAAATGCTCTTTAAGATGCTTATTTACTCAGTATTATTTATATATATATATTATTCTTTTATATTTGCTTCTTATTCACAACTGTCACATTCAAGCCTTTAGTTCCACTTTAAGTGGGTCAGTTTCTTAATGGCCTTACTCACCAGCTTCTTACTTACATAGACCATCCCACTTTAAATAGGTGGCTATGCAACGCTAAATGTAGCACTAGCTTTTGAAAACAACTGTATAGAAATAATTCTGATTTCACATTTTATATTTTTATAAAACACAAAACCGAGTGTACATCATGTCACTAAAACACCTACCTACCATAGATATAGAATATTATTGGTGTTATTCAAAATTATCTGTCCCTCCTTAAATAGGCAAATATGCAAGGGTTTTGAAACAAATCTTTATTCCATCGTTTGTTTAAAACACACACACACCACTGAGAAACAGATCAAAATCTGTCTAAAGTTCTTTAAAACACACAAACCACAGTCTTTACACATTTCAGTTATTGTTATCCCTCACATTCTTTATATAAAACAAACACACTAGTTTACACATTCAAAATACACATAGGCATTTCTATTTTCTGATTGTTTGGAAATAAGTTGCTTACCTGATCAGGGGAAAATGTGTAGACTCTAGATATGTCTGGTAGTCTTGCTGCTCCTAAGCTGCCTTAATCTTTCAAACACTTGGCAAAATCAGATAAGCTGAAACATTATCTTTGTTCTCTTGGTCATTTAGTGGCTGCAGAATGTTTTGTTTGGGTCAGCAATTGTGTGTACCTGGCAACCCTGGGGGTGTGAACTGTACTGTGATTGGACAGAGGGTGCGGCCTTACGACAAAACACCAAAAGAGCTCTACTCCGGAATGGGCACTTCTCAAAGAGAATATACTGGCTTCAACACTGCTCCCAGACACCCCAGTGCCACAACCTAGCCTGTTTCTTTAATCCATGATGTTTTTTGACTGAATACAGAAAAAATATTGCAGATTGCTCCTTTAAGTGAAATAAAACCTGTAATGTAATATATAAGGATCATCTATTACAATCTATACACACACACACACACAATATACATTATGTTTTAATCATTACCATCTTCTTATTTGATGGTACATAGATCATTTAAGGATCCCTATCAGGACAAAAGTGGATTTTCCTCACAAAATAAAAGTTTGATGTGGTGTGTAAAATAAGCAAAGTCATAAAAATAAATGGTTTCACTCTCACTTCTGCTAGTGGGTATGGAGCTCTCTCAGGCTTGAAAAATGGAGGCTTTTATGTTTAATGTGTATGAATTGGCAGCTGGACAAGGAAGATATAAACATGGTCACTCGTTAGCTCAGTCTGTGGCCAGTGTTCTGCCTGTTTTCTCTTTTTTTTTCTCCTCTGTGGCTCAGCAAGAGGTGGAATGGAGTCTGTTCAAGCAGAGACACGTCAATAAATGATCTTCAGGCCATCAGTTGATGCTGAGTGATACAAAGTTTTCACACTGAACATTAATTCTCTGTTTTATCACTGAAACTGCACCATAATTGTGTTTTAGATGCAGCCCTGTGATTTTCTATCGATGTGTTATAACCACAAGGTGAATGTGTGGACAGAAGATTGTCTGGGATTAATATTGTGTTGGGCTTGTTTTTTATGTACTCTGATGCATTAAAAGTGTGGTGATTGATACTTTGTTTTCCCTGTCACTAATGTAATAATCTTCACAAAAATAGGCCAAATTACAGACTAAGGTTCTTTTTTGAACTATTGGAAGTGCTGGTAGAAATGTCTACTTATTCAGCTTGGTGGGAAGTCATCTCTTGACCTGGTCTCTTGAAAGAAAGTTTTCTTTTTTGATCTGGTGGCATATTCTCTTATGGTGTGGTAGATAGTTCTCTTGTGTTGTGATGAAAATTACCACTGCTTTGGTCTGGTGGGAAGTTTCCCTCCTTTGGTCTTGTGGAAGGTTCTCCTGACCCCACTTGGTCAAAGGTTTTCTTCCTTTTGGTGAGGTGAAATGTTCTCTTGCCCTTGACAAGTTTTCTTTACATTTCTTAAAGAGGACAGTATTGTTTTGGTCTGAAGGAAAGTTCTCTAGCCCTCGTTTTGAACTCTTGGAACCTTGGTGCTGTCCAGTGAACCAGGTCTACATTTCCACCAGTTTTGATGGAAAATTGTTACTCTCCATTGCACGATAACTCTTTATTTGAGGCTCTGTGCTATTTCAGGAGCTTCTTTAAGTTTGTCCTACCCATGGATATCGGCACGGTTCATGACGAAGGACTTTCTCTTCTTTGTTTCCAGCTTTGAACGAACTTATGTTGACAGAAATGTGGAACAAATGGTTTCAAATTAGGTGGTAAGAGCTACACTCGTAAAAATAAGGGTTCTTTGTTACAAAGGGTTTTTGAGCAATGCCATAAAATAACCACTTTTGGTTCCATGAATATCCATTTTTGGTAATATGGTTAAATAAATAAATAACCTTAAGACTAAGTGATGAATTATTACATCTTTAAAAGGTTCTTTACACACACATTTCTGAAACAAAATTGGTTCTTTATGGAACCAAAAGTGGTTCTTCTATGGCATCGCTCAAAGAACCATTTATACACTGCTATTTTTAAGATTATACTCTTTCTGGTAGAAATGTCTCCTTTGGCAGGATCCCGTCCTTTGGTCTGGTGAATAGCTCTTCTGCTTTTGTCTAGTGAATGTTCTCCTCCTTTAGTCTGATGGAAACTTTTCAGGCCTGTTCTCTGGACAGTTACTCTTTGGCCTGGTGTTGGTGATGTATCTTCTCAGTTCTTGTATTTATTTGATAGAGACATTTTGCTGAGCTCCAGGAAAATGAGCAGATTACTGCAGTTAATAGTGATGACTCTGAATCTGGCAGTGAGAAGAACTGGCATGCTTTTAATGTAGCTGCATAAAATGAGAATGACAAGGAGATTAAAATCCTTTCTCATTCTACCCCAGTACATCTGCTTAGTTTAGAATATAACATAAAGTGTTATAGAAGAATTTATCTGGCCAGTTTATCAGAAACCATCCTTATAGCTACACCTTCTGGGAGTAATAACATTGTTTGTGGAGACTTTATCCATAAACACATTATTATTGGTTTCAACTGCTGCTCAAGTAACACTTACTGTTCTTGGTATTAAAAACTAAAAAAACATAAACATAATGCTGTTGGTCGTGGATCGATGGCCAGCTGGAACAGTCTAGGTCTTGTTTTCTGCTTCCAAGTGTTGGAACTTAACTAGAACTCAAACGTAGGCATGTAATACTATTTGTTTTGTAATACTATTTGTTACTATTTAATTATACATTTGGAATATGTTCCTCTTTACAATAGTAACAGTCAGTTTCTGTGAGGGCTATACACTAGATGTTGGACCATTGTTGTGAGGATTTGCTGGAGGCCAAAGGGATTATTAGTGAGGTCAGATACTGATGTTGGGTGATAAATTCTAGACCACAAAAGGTTATACTCAAGAGGTGTGTGTACACTTTAAAAAAGATGAATTCATTCCTCAGAAGAGTGTCTGCAAATTTTTTACATTATGGCTGTGTGAAACAAAAGGCAGCCACCTCGATGCTTTGCTGCCCATGCTGTGTCATGATTCAGTGCCTCAGAAAGCAGTGATCTGACATGAACCGAATCACGCTTGAGACACACTAGCTGGAATAATTACAACCCCTGAGATATCGGGAACAAAACAGGCAGCATTTTGTACATTTTAAACATCCGATTCAGACTCAGCACCTTCCTCCCTCAGAATACAGCCTCAGAGGGCAGCATTTAGCCATTCATGACACAGTCCTAGTGCAGTTTGTATTCTGGTGCTTTCTTTGTTGCTCCATTAATTCTTTACACTGAAAGAGTAAGAAGAGTTCACTATTTTGTTGATAGCTTCAGCTACAAGTGTTTCCAAGAGTATTTTTTTCAGTTTGGCAGCAAGTAAGGCTGGGTTCACAGATATTTGAGGAACGGTGCTTCACAGTCTGGGCTCTGTCCTTATACACTGTATAGGTGCTTTGTTTGTGTTTGTTTTAGCTGTTCTCATAAGTGAACACTGAGTTTATAGCAATTATTATTCATACTTCTGCTTTGTTTCTGCTTTAGAGGATTATTCCTCACCATAATTAAGTTTCCACTGTTTCTCTTTCTCTCTATTTTCCTAAGGATAAAGCTACATAGTATATTGTACCGGTCTCTCAATGCTTAGGGTCAGCGAATCCGGGGGCAGTTAATTAGAAATGTCTGTCGGTCCTCAGAAGTATTGATTTTAGTTAAGCCCCGGGGAGCATTTAACCGTTATTAATTAGACACCCTGCTGCTCGTTTGAGGTGCGTGTGGATAATCCTTTGTGTTTTCGTAGACATTAGTGAATAACCTTGTCTAATTAAGACTAACCCTGTTATGGGCCAAAATAGAGTGGATATGCTTTCCTCATTTCAAAATAACGTGCTGCTTTCTCTTTTTCCTAAAGCCTCCTTAAGTCTCTGGACTGAAGTTTCCTCTGAAGTTGAACTGCTCTTATTAGGCCAAGTCCTTGTCTTTCTCAGAGCTGTGTAGTGTATGTGTGTGTGTGTGTGTGTGTGTGTGTGTGAGAGAGAGAGAGAGAGAGAGAGAGAAAGAAAGAGAGAGAGAGAGAGAGAGAGAGAGAGAGTAACTAGAACTGCCTATATTTCGAACCTCCTTAAATAAGTTATAATTTCACATAACACATAAGAGCCCCTGGTGACATATGTGTACCCGTTAAAAGGTCAGTGAAGCTTCACAATAATTTCGGGGCTGTAATACTTCCTCTAATCAATTTTCATGCATTTTTCCCTGTAAATTCACATTCTAAAACTGACACCTTCATCACATTCTTAACCAGGTGATGTGACATTGACTGGGAACCAAACCATTCATTTATTAAGTGGAGCCTAAGTGGGGCACAAGGTGGGAACACCAGTCCATCAATGCAGTGCAATACACAGTCACACATTCATTATGAGAAATATAATGCAGACATATATATATATATATATTTTTTTTTTTCAGTTACATTGTAACTTTACATTTTGACATTTTGTTCTTGAAATGGGTTCAAAATTGGTTGTGTAACATACTAAACACACCTTTTATCAAAAATATAGTCTAAATTAGGCATTTCTATGGTCTATAAGTCTTCACCAAGCACATTCTGTCATTCTGTAAATAAGGTCACTTCGACAAATTCACAAAAGTTCATGTGACCTGTATCCAGGATGTTCAGTAAATATTAGGCACATCATGGTTTAGGAAGGTGAAGTGAAAGATTAAGCTGTGTAAGGAACTTTCGAGACCTGTAATAGAGAAAATACAGCCTCTGTTGTTGTTGCAGAAACAGAATTATGTAACTTTTGGAGGAGGGTAGGAAACCCCCTCCACACTCCCCCCTTGATTTCAGGCCAGGGATGTAAAAGTGAATTACACTCGACAACTGTAGGGGGAGCTCAGGAGCAAAAATACCAAATCTTAATTAGAGTTTGTGTGAATGTTAAAAATTTTAAATACATGACACAGTGAACTGGGATATATGTTACTAGCTGCTACTAGCTATTGCTAACAGCTGCTTTAGGACATTTTACCTGCTGAAATTAAATTTCAATTTCAGCTCTTCCTCAAAATAAGTGCTTTGGACTGAGTTTGACTCATTGTCGTCTGTCATCTTCAGCACATCCAAAAAAACGTAGCATTCTGAGAGTTATTTGGCACAGAATTTGATTCAGAGTCTATGGGGTTTTTTTAAGAGGAGCCAATTAAAAAGCAGACAGCTGTGCAGACCAAGCAGAAACACACACTTTCACATACAGAAATCCAGAAATACCAGAAACACACACACAGATACACCAACAAGACACACAAACACAAATCTGCACACTTTCAGAAACACACACACACACACAACACACTTCCTAATATAAGCACACACATATAGAGAGAATCACCAGCAAGCCAGACACACATACACACGCACACATATTTGCACACATCCAGAAAAACACACACATCCAGGAACACAAGCCAGACAGACACACATACACATACCAGTCTCTCGCTCTCTCTTTCACACCACACACACACACACACTCACACGAATAGAGAGAACCACCAGTGAGACAGATACATACCTTTTGTTATTGGCTTGTAGTGAGCCATTCATAAATGTGCCCTCTCTCTTCTTCACATCATGTTTCCATGGAAATGTTCTTTAAGGAAGCAAATATGGTTCTGTTATTAAGAGTGTTGTTATGTGGTGTTAATCTACAGTGGGACAGTGTCAGTTGTCATGGTAACTAATGTCAGCCAGTTTAATATTAAGCAACCACCCCCCCACCCCCCTTACAAACCAAAAAAAAAAAATGGTGTGAAAGCACTGGGAAATTGAGTAGTGGAAATTTTGGTATTCCATTTGCTGTTGGTGTAAATCTCTCCTGACTGAGACATGAACCTGGCGCTGTGGGGCAGCAGCTGCTTAAAAGCTGAAATTAATTACATTTGCAGATCTGTGAACTGCAGCCAAAAGAGATACTTAGTATTTTTCTGGGGTTAGGAATGTTCTAAAAGCTGCATTCTCCCTTTTTCTCTGTCTCTGGGGAATTTGAATTCAGATTCAATCCCAGGCTTTGCTAGGCACAAATCTTTTATTTTTTTCACCCCCAAACATTAGCCAACTGTTATCCACTGTAGCAGGAGATAAGAACTCTGAGATCAAAGAGAATCCCTCAGCGTCCCGATATTCAACACACACACACAAAAGTGTTTTTTTCTGGTCATGACACAGGCCAAACTGGCCAAATGCCCCAGTGCCTTCTAGGTCCAAATCCTTCTTTGGCAGCCAACAGCAGAGTTAATTCAGAGTGTGGAAAAAAATACAACCCTCATTCAGCATTAATCCATCCAGAGCACTGTTCAATAGAATACACTCTATAAACACCACCTTTCCACTTTATCAGAACCACCCTTTTTCTGCTTCCACTCACTGCCCACTTTAATAGAAACAGCACCCTTTAATTTTTACTGGTCACTGAAAACAGGACGCCTTGTTCCATTCACTGCCACTGTGAAAAACTCCAAGCAAGTTCCGCTTTCATGTACACGTTATATTGGTTGACATATATTTGAAGGTCAGCATATGTGGAGATCTTCCCTAAAGTATAATGCAGAAAGGCTGTTGTGTATTAGGGCGGCACGGTGGTGCAGCAGGTTGTGTCGCACTCACACAGCTCTAGAGTCCCGCTCCAGGTGACTGTCTGTGAGGAGTTTGGGTGTTTTCTCCCCGTGTCCCCGTGGGTTTCCTCCCACAGTCCAAAAACACATGCTGGTAGGTGGACTGGTGACTCAAAAGTGTCCATAGGTGTGAGTGAATGCATGAGTGTGTGTCGCCCTGCAAAGGACTGGCACCCCCACCAGGGTGTGTTCCTGCCTTGTGCCCAGTGATTCCAGGTAGGCTCCAGACCCACCGCGACACTGAACTGGATAAGCGGTTACAGACAATGAATGAATGAATGTTGTGTATCATGCTGTATTGTAGATTTTGCTGTTGGTTATTGGAGAATTCATCAGCTGACATTTCCTACATTGCTCAATGCTGGCAGATTTGTTATAAATTATGTTCCTGAATGTGTGGTTTGTGTGTTCTATTGTTTTTAATGACATGTCATAATCATTATGACTGAATGAGGCTGCTTAGTCTTCCATGTTCCATTTTTACCTGTTGCTGGACTGTTAATAGCCATCTTATTAAGCAAGCAGGGTGCTCCAACCTGCTCTAGAAGAAAACCACTTTCACATTTGTTACATGTCAGCCATTTTATTATACAGATAATTGTATAAATATTGGTGAGGCTCTCCTTTAATGGCTGTTTTTTTCTGATGTGTTTCAGGTGAAGTATGGTATATTTTATCAGTTTTCTGCTTCAGAATCAATGCCACTTCACACAGCATTTTGAGTTTCATTGAGTGCTGGACAAGTCATTGTTGTCAATTATAAAATTTTTCATTCTTTCTCTCCTCTTTTGTATTTGCCTGTCTCTAATGTATCTCTCTTTTCTTTCTTTTTTATCACTCTCTTTCACTCTCCTCTCTGGCTTTTTCATCTCTCTCTCTCTCTCTCCTGGTTCTCCATGTGTGAAATTGGTACCAGGTCGGTATTTAAGTTCCGTGATCCGGAACCAAACACAAGGTGAGTTCGTTGCTCTTTCTCTCCTTTATCTCGTATCAATCTGTCGTTCTCTGGTCAGGAGTGTCCTTCAGAAAAAGTAAATAAGTAAATAAACCACAATTATTACTTCTATGGCAATAGGAATAAAACAGTTCTTCAAAATATATTTCAACGAATTAAGGTTGAAAGGTTTTTACACACACAGAGATACACATCTGTGGACACCTCTTCTGCAAAAAGATACAAAAGAATAAATAAATCAATGCTTAACATTTTAAAACCATAACAAACTTGGCTGTTTATCATCTATTTCCATTTGTGTTCCTGGACAGTCTGAAAGAAGCAGTGAGAGTGGAAAATAGCAGCGTTCCAGTTACTGTAGTGACCCTGCATCAATAAACCCATCATTTTAATGTAGCCTCAATATTACAGCTGTTTTCTGTCTCCTCTCTACAGTTTCACTGCTGTCTGTGTGCTGGTCTGGGCAGGCTTTGTGTGTGCGTTTGTGTATGTGATTTTACAATTCTTCTGATTGGTTGGTGTTTACGTGTCATTTAGTTTCACTTCATTTCAGCTCTGTCAGTGAAACTGTCCGAGGACATATGGCTGCTGCCAAGAGGCTGAGGGACATTCTTCAGTGGAACCAGAGTCTGGAACCGACGGAGCGTTTCTCAGGAGATTGCCCACTAGACTAGGCAATGAAAAGTTTCAATGTTTTTTTTTTATGAGTATACTTGGTAGTTTGTGGGATTCTGTCCACATTTTTGCCTTAGTCAGAACACAGAGAAATTGTGGAAAATACATTAATTCATTCATTCAATCAATTTTCTGTAACCACTTTGTCCAGTTTAGGGTCAGGGTGGGTCTGAAGCCTTACCACACACTCAAATATTCACTCTCATACAGGGCCATAACTAAAATTAAAATTTTGTAGGGTCCACACTGCGGGAATGCAAACCCACTTCACTTCACAAAGCAAAACGTTTAGAACTTCAAATGCTGACTTGTAATTTATATTACCCATCCATTCTCCCATAAACTTTTTTGACTCCACCTAGACTATGTAATTTGTTTTACGTTTACCTCTCTGTGTGTGTGTGTGCTCATCCTTCTCTCTCAGTTCTTACTGATACATAAAATACTATTAATAATCACAGACACATTCACTAAATTCCTAAATCATTAAATTTAGGAACGAAGTCTTTAGTCCCTCATTAAAATAAACATACAGTAGTAATCCATGTAGGATTGGGACATAAGAACACTAACTGTTTTAATTACTAGCATTAATACTGTTGTATTGATTGCCCATTGATATTGATTAGTAATAATATTAGTAACATACTGCATGATGTCAGGGTTGAGCGAAATGATGGAGGCGAACACAAATGCAATAAGACAGACTTTATTCAAACAATAGATAACAGAACAGATAGACAAACTAGGACAACAAGACAAGAACCTTAGATAGAGAAAGACCTAGACAGAGAGACTTGAACAGAGAGGAAACTGGGCAGACAGGGAACTGGACAGAGAAACCTAGACTGAGGGAGCTAAACAAACTAAAGCTAAACAGACAAACTAAACAGGGAGAGCTAAACAGAGACCTGAACAAGTACACAAAGCACAAGGAAGGAACAGACATACCAGACTGACAAAGGGAAGAGAAGCAAACTGAGGAACATATGAGACAGACAGACAGACTAGAGCAAGCGAAACAAAGGCGGTGAGCAAACCGAATGTCCAACAAAGAGAAAGTCACACAAAGGAACTTAAATGCACAACACAGACAAGGGACACCTGAAACAGATAACGAGGGGGCAGGACTACAAAGGAGGAACAACGAGAGGGTGGAGCTAAGGGGGAGACATGAACAATAATAAACAGAACCATGTGCAAGAGCACATGACCGGGAAGACAATCATGACAGGACCAGGGCATGACATAGATAAGTTACAAAATATACTACTTATAGTTTTATTTATGCTGGATTTTTTTCATAAAGTGATTTAAGATAAATACAACATTACTATAAAACATGTAAATACTGAAAGCATTTTGTATTATTCCATTTTTATCCTATGTTAAGATGCCCTACCTTTGTATTTTGGGAGTTAAACCTGTAAATACAGACTAGGTAGCATGATCTGACAAGGTAGCATAACTTGACAGGCATTACGTCTGCTCAGCTAACGTTGCTGCAGCTAGAGAACAGGTTTTGAATAGCAGTGCTACTACACACACATTTCTGACTAAACCTTCAATTTGCCCTCACATATTCCTCCCATTTATGTCATAGCAGGAGTGTCGTGTGCTAGTCTATAATAGATGCACAGCATACCTCTCAACAAGCACTTAAAATGGTTAGTAATTGAAAGGTCTTGTGAGAGCAGGTTGGAAATTCTACTGGCAAATTGATAGCAGGGTTGCCAGGTCCAACAAAAATATCTAGACCAAAGTCTGTCGAAAACCCGTGCCCTAGAAATATAGGAGATGGGAAAAACGTAAAAAAAAAAAAAAAAAAACATGTCCGGACCTCAGTGTTCTCATAGGGACTGTGAGAGGACATCAGAGCACCTGGAGGAAACCCACACTCCTTAAAAAAGAAAAAGGTGCTACAAAGGATTCTTTAAGGAATGCCATAAAAGAACCACTTTTGGTTTCATAAAGAACCATGTTTTTTTTTTGTTTGTTTTTTTTTTTTTGAAGAAATGTGTAAGTGTGAAGAGCCTTTTAAAAGCTTTAAAAACCATCACTTAATCTTTATGGTGATCCTCAGGTGGTATTTGAACCCCCAAACCCTTGGACCCTGGAGATTTGTGACAACAAATCTACCTGGTGTGCCACTATGTCACCCTGTGGAGAAATCAGAATGTAATTATATTTGAGAAAATTGGGCAACAATATAAGATTAAAAGGGCAAAAATGGATGGATAAAATCAGGTACAAATATGACTCAATTTTTTAAAAATCTAAATAAATTATGGCACAATTTGCATAGAAATGTGACAAATGGGGTGAACATAATGAAATTGGGGCACATATTCGGTCAAATATCACTGGAATTGTAGGACCAGATTGTATCGAAATATGACTAAATATTTTAACTAAAACTGATACAAACTGAAAAAATAGACTAAAAAATCAACATGTTCTATTTGAATGTTTTCTACTCAGCAAAACTTTGACCACAGATGTCCAAACATGTGCAAATCTGTCCACAAGTAAGAAGTTAAGTTAGACTCCACTGCTTTGGGTTTGTGTTGGTGTTTAGGGTCAAATCTGACACTTGAAGGAAGTGTATATTGATCTGAGCTCTGAGTCTGAGGTTTCCTGTTTACAAATCAACACACACACATCACAGGGGAATGCACTTTCCCAGTGTATGTGTGTGTGTGTGTGTGTGTGTATGTGCGTCTGTTATCGATTGGTTGACGTTAGCACATTGCTCAGTCACTGTGATGACGTTAAATCTAATGCTTTAAAAAAAATCTTTAAAAAAATATCAACATTTAAGGGATAATGGACAGCGTTGTTTTGTGAATTTTTAAGTCTGTGTTATTTATTCTACATTAATAGAGATATTATCATGGCACTGTCTCCATGACAACATGTATATGACTGCATGTCATTATGTAGCACATATATGAACACACATTTTATGGAACCATGACCCTGTAATGGATTAAGAGGAGAAGAAGACGAGGATGGTGATGATGATGACATTTTATGAAAAACAGTTTCTTAAAAAATCAAGTTCATCAAACATTTCTAGAAAGCCTTTACATTAGATGTCGGTACGTTACTGTGAGGATTTAATGGCATTTAGCCACATAAACATTAGAAAGGTTACTAATGTTGTATGCTTTTTCTCAAATGTTGAATGGAGCTCCATCACTCCAGAGAACACAGTTCCACTGCTCCACAGTAGGACTTTATTCCCCTCTGGCGAACACTTTAGACTGGGCTTACTGAATTAGGCCCATGCGCAGCTGCTGTAGCTGCTAAGCTATTCGATTTTGTAAAAGATTCCAAGACATGTCTTTGCTGACTGATTATACTTTAGGTAAGGGGTTATTTTGGGAGTACATTTTGGACAAAAAAACTTGCAAAATTGGCCTCAGGTGTGAGAGTGTGGGAGAGTGGGTGAATGTGTGATGCCACGCGATAGACTGCCAACCTTTCTAGGATGTTCCTGTCTTGTGCCCAGAAGTTACAGGTTGAATAAGGACCCACCGCATCTATAAATAAATATATATATATATATATATATATATATATTTGTTTATTCGAGGAATACAAAGCCATGTGATTCTTAATGTTCTTAATGAATGTTCTTAATGATTCTTAAAATCCCTGACTGCTTTTTAACACCAGAATACCAGAGAAAAGCATCTATGCACAATCATTATACAGTGTTTGATAGAAACGATAGAAAGAGAGATGCCCTGGCATGAGAAAGTGAGTCAGAAACGAATGTCTTCTAGAGAAAATCTCTGCATTTCTTAGAAAGCTCTGTGAATGCTTTTGTATCTGTGTGCATTTCTTTATCCTGCTACTGTACCTTGAGCAGGAAAATAGCAGATCCTGTTTATCTGTGGTTGTATTCACAGAGGAGATTACATATACAGACGTCAGGTAACATTGCTCTCATCCATCTCTTTCTCCAGCTTTTTTTCCCCCATAATTGATTTTATTGACCAGGAAAGATGATATGAACATTTCTTCAACATTCAACTTACAATGGGACCACATTTTATTTTGTTCCCATATAAAATACATATTATTTTATCAGTAATAAACAGAACTTAAAGCTGTAGCCTTTGAGACAGAATAGAAAATGTAGCTTTACTCTTGAATGAAATCTGAACACATCCACAGTTTTTTGTGTCCTTCCTTTCACTGTGGGAAAAAAAAGCTATGACTCTCAAAGCACATGGCCTTAGACAGAGACCTGCATGAAAAAGGGAAATAGACACAAAAGAATACATCAAACGAAGAAGCTGCTGGTGTTTCTCAGATCAATGGACAGACCGCCCCAGATCTCAACATCACTAAATGAGTTTGGGGTTTGGAAAATTAAAAGCAGCCTCTGAACTGTGGAGGTGTGGATTCAGGTTTGTTTGGGAAATGGAAAGCGAATCTCCTGAAAAGAATGGAAGGTGCAATAAAAGTAAAGAGTGGACACAATAACTGCAGGACAAGACTGGCTTCTACTTTTTTTTCTTGATGCTGAAAAATGAATAATTGGCCCTTAGAACTTTGGACATCCCTATTCTCTTCTCTCTCTCTCTTTCCTTGTGCCCATTAATTTCTCTCAGAATCAAATATGAGTCACACATCTGAATCAGAAACCACCAGCAAGCCAATCTGAGAGAAAGAAAGAGAGAGAGAGAGAAATGTGAGCAGGCATGATATGGGTCTAGGGATCAAAGAAGAAACAAAAAAGAGATTGTTAATTGGCCACAGAGAGTGAGAGAGTAAGGAGGACAACTCACAGTTTTCCAGACATTGCTGTGAGAATTGGATGGCAACCATGTTTGTATTAGTGAGGTCAGGAACTGATGATCTCTCATTAGTTCTGTGTCACAAACACCACTCAGCATCAGCCCAGAGAAGACAATGCCACTGCATTTGACCTCTCTGGTGAACAATTGGCAATGGACATGGTGGCCTTAGGGCAGCAGTGTCCAAACCTTTTTCAAATGGTTCCGAACTGGATAATATCAAAATTCTTAAGGGCCAGTCTCACTTTAAAAGTATTCATTAATTCATTATCTTTAACCGCTTATCCAGTTCTGGGTCGCGGTGGGTCCAGAGCCTACCTGGAATCATTGGGCGCAAGGTGCGAATACACCCTTGAATGGGCGCCAGTCCTTCACAGAGCAACACACACTCACACATTCACACACTTTTGAGTCGCCAATCCACCTACCAAAGTGTGTTTTTGGACTGTGGGAGAAAACTGGATCACCCAGAGGAAACCCACACGGACAACACACCAATTCAAAGTCATCCAGAGCAGGTATCGAACCCACAACCTCCAGGTCCCTGGAGCTGTGCGACTGCGACACTACCTGCTGCACCACCGTGCCGCACTTTAAAACTGTGTTATTTATAAATTATATATACCAGTGTATCCAAAATATGAAAAACACATATTTACAAAACAGTTTGTATTTACCCAGACAGCGAGCATATATCGGTCCACTGGTATAAAAAGGTTGGCGCACCACTGACTGGTCCACCATTGGACCACTCAGATTACTGTCCTGTGTACAGGATATAATTAATGTTTAATATCCTCAAACTAAATTCACAGAGACTTTTATTCAACTACAAGAGATATAATGATTATGCCTGATATAAAATGATTATGCTGAATATATTGACACTGTGCTGTAAACTTTTTTATTTTTATTTACTTATTTTGCTGCAGTCATCACCAGTTTTCGCTCAGTGAATTACTTTCCTGACCCAGAGAAATGAATGGAGTTTAAGTTTAGCTTAATTCATTAACACAGTGGTGCAATATTGTATACATTAGCGCACTACTACAGAAAAAACTGCCAAGTGCCAGCAGACCACTAATAATGTATTCTTAAAAGTGATGCTGCAGGCCAAATACAATGTTACAGCATTTGGCCTGGGGGCCGGACTTTGGACACCCCTGCCTTAGGGTAATATGTGGATCCTTTAGAGCATCCTATAACTTTAGGGTAGTTGAGTGTACTCATTAAAATGATTTTTTTGGATCCAATTTGCCAGTTCATGTATATTATATAGCTTGAATATTGCATATATTAGCATGACTGGTGGAATACGACAGATGAATTTGAGAAAAAAGAAGACTGTCTGCTGTTTTAAAACTCAGCCTGAACTCCTGCTGACAAGACAGAAACCTCCAGAAGACTGAGCCGCAGTGCCTCGCCTCGCCTCTGGATTGATAAGTTAAATGATAACAGAGCTAAAACAAATGCCTCAGCAAAAGATTTCTGATTCCCAGCTCAAGGACGGGGTGAGAGGCGGGAGTTAGACGACATGGTAAAGAAGAGTTTAAGACAAGCTCCTGAACTTTCAGCATTTTATATTCAATTACAAATAAGATTTCAAACAGTATTAAACTATGTTCTGATAGTGATGTTTAATGAACACGTGCAAGAAGAATGTGCATCAGCTGAGTTAAGTCCAGTAATCCCTTGAACAGCTCAACACACTTGGAGGAGTCCAATAATTGCCTGTTATTTTAGCTAACGTTTACCTGTTTTGCACAGCATGGCACTAGACCCTATCACTTGAAATGGGAGTGAAATCCACGTATTGAAAGTTTTTTGTATAAACTGTAACTCATGAGAGGATGAATCAAATGATTTTGTACTCCCTGAATAAACTAATGCAAGCTCCTCAAAGTGTTTGGAATAGGTTAAGCACAGAATCTCTGTGTCATTAAGTGTCAGTAACATGAAGCAAAATCACTTGAGATAATTACTGCTTGTTCCTTTAAGTGAGGAAGCGTGCATAACAAACAGCTTTTTACACAAAGACTTTATTGTTAGACCTGGAACCCACTTGTTTTCTAGTTTCCTACATTAAATTGTTGTTTATTTTTCTTTCCCTTTCAATAGGGGCTGATATTAAATATCATGTCACCTCAAATCATCTGGGAATTAAAAGAAAGCAACTACCTACATAAAGCCTTATTCGGACGGGATTAGTTTTACCTGTGGACAAGGGGTAACGTAATTATTTACTGAAGTATCAGTGAATTTAGTCCTGTCTAAATATATAATTTCAGTAATTTTAGCAAACATCCCCAGATTCTATTAGGTCTGTGCGAATTGACATGTCAGAGAATATTCCTTCATATCTCATGGTAAATTAGGTTTTCACAAGAATGGAGGAAGCATTTAATGATGTAATATATGGCTCAAGAACCAGGTTCAGCTCAGGTATTGAACAACACACCACACTCCAATACACAAAATGACTTCAAGGATAACTCTGAGTCAAATGTCTGGCAGTTTTGTGCACATCAGAAGCGTCCATACATGTTGTAAACGTATGTCTTTGTCATAAAGCTACCGCTAAACAGTTTATAACATCAGTTATTAGAATTGTTTAAAGAATTAGTGAAGTGTTTTGCCAGATTCTTGCCCATTATCTGGTATGAAAGACTAGAAGAAAATGGAGTTGAGGGCTGTGTATTTTTGAGGACAGGGCTGGCCTCTAAACACAAGTGACAGTCAAAAAACTCCAGTAGCTCTGCTGTGTCTGATCCACAGTGTGCATGAATCGACTAGCCACTCCTATCTTGGTTATTCAGCCCAAGATTTTTTTTCCAGTATGAATCCACCATATACTTTACTGACATCTGTTAAAATGATATTACCACAGTTCATCATGTAAAATCAGTCCCAGTAGGAATTTAGATTATTGTATGAAGTTAATCAAAACTCATTTTAAAACTGACCAATCCATAATCACCTAGATGTTTAATTTGATTGTTTTTTTTTTTTTTTTTTTTTATGATTGGGAACTACACCTCTCAAGAAGAAAGCCCTGCAGAGGGTGGTGGCGCACAGCTCAGCACATCGCTGGGGTTCAGCTCCCTAACCTCCTGGATTTATACAGCAGCCCCTGCCAGAGGAAGACCAGGGGATTAGAGGACTACACCTGCACAAGCCACTGTCTGTTCTCACAGTTACCCAGTGGCAGGAAGCACAGAAGCATGCAGTCCAGAACTAGTTGGTTTTGAGACAGCTTCTTCCTCTAGGCGTTCATGGTGCTGAACAGCCGATAGCACAGTGAACCAGTCTACAGTCCATTACAACACACATCTTCCAAACTCACTCTGTATCCTGCATAATGTCATAATGAGCAATATTGTTGTGTGCATAGTGCACATACCACAGCTTTATTATGTATAAATTATTTATTTTGAGTGTGTGTGTGTGTGTGTGTGTGTGTATTTAATACTGTGAGGGATTATGCACCAAGTTTTAAAGAAAGTTGAAGAAAACTGATTATCTATGAAATGTATTATTATTATTATTATTTTTATTTTTATTACCTTTGACAGATGATAAGGGAGTGAGTGGCATAAAAAGCCCCTTGTCTCAGCAATGATTAATTAGTTTGTCTGAGCCTATAGGGCACAAAGCACTACACAAATGAAATGATACAAAAGTAGAAAGCAAAAGAAAGAAAGAGACAAATGTCAGGATCAAGGCAAAGTGTCGGTGAGCGCCTTCTGAGAATGTCTCACATGCCATCGAGCAGAAGAGGATTGTGGGTGATGAAATTTCTCCAAATGCAAAGCAATTTGCTGCTTGTGATGATCACAGGGAAGCCACGACAAAATCACTTAGCTGCTATATAACACACAATAACTCAGAGCAAGAATAAAAACAAAGCTCTTTTAAAGGTGCAGAAAGTCTCCGTTTCCTACGAAGATTACCAAACAAATATTTAATAAAATGAGAGCTTATTTTTTTACGTTTGCAATTCACATGAGATGAAGAATCTATTTGCATTGTGGGCCCTGAATGAACCAGTTTATTTCACACAGAGTGGGTCGACAATATGGATCAGCTATTTTTAAAATAAGTTTTAAAATTGATGTTACAAATATTGGCTAATATTGATGTTACTAGGTTATAGTCATGGTAGCCAAGATTGAAGTAACCTTGGCTACTGTCAACACTTTACAAATTGAACAGAAATGATATTTTTAAAGGGAGAGAGAGGGAGAGTAAAATATATTTATAGTATTCGGCCCCCTTGAACTTTTCAACCTTTTGCCACATTTCAGGCTTCAAACATAGAGATATAAAATTAAAAATTTTTGTGAAGAATCCACAACAAGTGGGACACAATCGTGAAGTGGAATTAAATGTATTGGATGTGTCAAACTTTTTTAACAAATAAAAAACTGAAAAGTGGGGCGTGCAATATAATTCAGCCCCTTTACTTTCAGTGCAGCAAACTCACTCCAGACGTTCAGTGAGGATCTCTGAATGATCCAATGTTGTCCCAAACGACTGATGATGATAAATAGAATCCACCTGTGTGTAATCAAGTCTCCGTATAAATGAACCTGCTCTGTGATAGTCTCAGGGTTCTGTTCAAAGCGCAGAAAGCATCATGAAGACCAAGGAATACACTGGGCAGGTCCGAGATACTGTTGTGGAGAGGTTTAAAGCTGGATTTGGATACAAAAAGATTTCCCAAGCTTTAAAAATCCCAAGGAGCACTGTGCAAGCAATCATATTGAAATGGAAGAAGTTTCAGACCACTGCAAATCTACCAAGACCCGGCCGACCCTCTAAACTTTCATCTCGAACAAGGAGAAGACTGATCAGAGATGCAGCCAACAGGCCCATGATCGCTCTGGATGAACTGCAGAGATCTACAGCTGAGGTGGGAGAGTCTGTCCATAGGACAACAATCAGTCGTACACTGCACAAATCTGGCCTTTATGGAAGAGTGGCAAGAAGAAAGCCATTTCTCAAAGATATCCATAAAAAGTCTTATTTAAAGTTTGCCACAAGCCACCTGGGAGACACACCAAACATGTGGAAGAAGGTGCTCTGGTCAGATGAAACCAAAATTGAACTGTTTGTCCACAATGCAAAATGATATGTTTGGAGTAAAAGCAACACAGCTCATCACCCTGAACACACCATCCCCACTGTCAAACATGGTGGTGGCAGCATCATGGTTTGGGCCTGCTTTTCGTCAGCAGGGACAGGGAAGATGGTCAAAATTGATGCGAAGATGGATGGGGCCAAATACACGACCATTCTGGAAAAAAACCTGTTGGAGTCTGCAAGAGACCTGAGACTGGGACGGAGATTTATCTTCCAACAAGACAATGATCCAAAACATAAAGCCAAATCTACAATGGAATGGTTCACAAATAAACGTATCCAGGTGTTGGAATGGCCAAGTCAAAGTCCAGACCTGAATCCAATCGAGAATCTGTGGAAAGAGCTGAAGACTCCGCTCTCCATCCAACCTCACTGAGCTCGAGTTGTTTTGCAAGAATTTCAGCTTTAATGACTTCTAATGTCTGCTGTCAATAATAACAGAGTACATTTTGGGTAAATATAATTTGCCTGAATGAATGTGCATGAAGCAGAAATATAAAAAGCATCTGCTTATTTATAAACTTGACACTCTGTTATTTATCACAATTAACCAGAAAATTTACGCAGAACCTGGAGAGCTCACACCAACCCTTAGCAAAAAAATATATTTTCACTTTTATTTTAACAGGTTATACCCAGATGAAAAACACTCAGAATCCTTAGAGAACAGTATTAAAACATGGGTTTAATAATTAATATTTTCAAGCAACGCAATAAATGGACCTAAGTGTGCAATTGTAGAAATAAGAGGACAAACATATGGTCTGTGGAGCTGATAAAATTAACCATTTTAAAGTTATGGCTGATCGTTGTATAAAAACTAGAGATGATTAAAAAATATTAATCTGCATCAGTCAGTGTATGAGTGACTCCTGCTTTGTCCGTTTGCAACCAGTGGCTGTGCTAGTTCTAAATATTTTGATTGACTGTATTTAAAGAACCCAAATTTTCAGCCTTTGGCTACTGCACTGTCAAATTTCTTGATCTGTGTAGATGCTGATATAACGTTGGATAATGTATGAGTTTTGCTGTGAATAGCCAATCTGGGGAAAGCAGTACATACCTTTTCTTTCTGGTTCTGGCTGGAGCATGTCAGATTGTATCTTCATTCCCATTATTCGACAGAGGATAACCAACAGCAAGAACTGCCACGACATGTGAATTCACTACAACACACTACAGAAAAGAAGAAGAAAAAACCTAATCTATCTATCTATCTATATATATAAATATATTGTGCATTACAAAATGCACTTTTAACACCAGTAATATATATATATTTTCTGACATTAAATTACTTAAAGTATTAATACAATAAATTGAAATAGCTATTAAGCTAAAAAAAAAAAAAAAACTCATCATTTGTAATAACCCTAATGCTGCATATTTCATAGGAGTTCATTGAAAAAAAAAAAAGTTAAACCCATTCTTTTATAACAGTTTGTTTTAGTTCTATGCTAACATACTTAGAATATAAAACATCATTTCTACACAGCACTGCGTCAGAAACCACAGAATAAGGAATAATAAATATTACTAAACACCTCCAAATGAACTAAGATGACCTAGGCTACAGTTAATATCATGCCAATTGCTAATAAACTAAAAATAATATTTGTTAGCTACATTAGCTTCATAGCTCCAGTGTAAAACGTCTTTTGGTTTAGAACTAGCTCTGATTATGCAGTCGTCGACAGTAGGGGGTGCTCTGAGAGAGAGAGAGAGAGAGAGAGAGAGAGAATGAATATGTTTATGGGTTAATGTGTCTAATGGAATGGGAGTGTGTCCCCCATGTTGGTCTTTGTTATATATATATATATATATATATATATATATATATATATATATATATATATATATATATATATAAAACGTATGCCCTCCAGACTGTAATACACATATAGATAAGATGCACAATATTAAATGTGATTTTCCACTTGAAACATTTTTAATCCTTTAACTGTTTTATGGGACAGAAGCCTCAACAATTAAATGTAAATTCTATTGTTAATTTTATAATGACAGACTCTGTGTGATACTCTGTGATGTACTAGCACCAGGATGTTTTCCTGCTTTGTGCCCAATGACTCCAGGTAGGCTCTAAACCCACTACAACACTGATCAGGATGAAGTGGTTAGAGACAATAAATGAATTAATTCATGAACCAGTATTTACTGTGTCCACTTATTACTCTAAACCACCTTCCATACTTTTCAGGGGACTCACTTTACATTTCACAAACAAACCTGCAGCCACAACTCCAGTTCAGTCTCAGAAGCTGGTTTTACAGTTTCTGCTTCAAATGAACCCCAAATCTATTCATTGTATATGGGGCATAGGCTCTGGGGCGGTCAGTCCATTGATGATATATTTACTATTTTATGACTGCTTCACCCTTTCAGACCCATAGTTTTGAACTCTTACAGTGGAAGGATGGACACATTTCCTTTCTCTCTCTCTCTAAATAGATAAAAGTGTTGTTTGTCTGGTGGGGACAGATTTGATACAAAATACCCAAGTCTTGTATGGCTTTTTGAACATATTGCCACAGTGGGGACAATGAAAATTCCATTATCTTTTAAAGCCTGTATTTGAAAAATTATAAAAGGGAAAATCTGATGCCAGTTTCTTGGTTTCAGAGAAAAAAGGCATACTCCAGTGTATTTAGCTTATTTGAAATGTACTGTATAAATGTACAGCTGATTAACACAAACAACTTTAAAGTTAAAGCTGGGTGACACAGAATAGTGTGTGTGTGTGAGTGAGAGAGAGAGAGAGAGAGAGAGAGAGAGAGAGAGAGAGAGAGAGAGAGAGAGAGAGAGAGAGAGAGAGAGAGAATAAAAGGGAGACGCTGGAGAGAGATAGAGGGGAGACAGAGATAATAAGTGAAGAAAATGAGAAAGAGACCAAGATAGAGAAGAGAAAGAGTGAGGAAAAAGGACACGAGGAAAGATGGGGACATAAATAAAAGTGATATGTGTGTCTTTGGAGGATCAGCAGCTGATTGAAATGTGATTTGATTTTAATAATCTCAGCTCCATCCACACTGAATAGGAACATGAATACTAATGAAACACAAAAAGGATGCTTTCACATCAATAACTACTCCATCTCTCTCTTTCTTTCTCTCTCTCTCACACACACACCTCTCACCTCTCTCTCCCCCACACACACACATACATATATACATACATATATATATTATGTTATGTTCTCTCAAACAAACTCTTTCTTTTATGTTAGCTTCCCCAATTTGTACTCTCTCTCTCTCTCTCTCTCTCTCTCTCACTCCAGTTCACGCATCTAACACGTTCTATCTCCGTGTCTGCTTTCGCTCCACCCCACTCTCTGATCCCTCATCATCTCTCGTTGACATCATCTGTTTCATCTTCTGCTCTTCTTTTCCTTTTTTTTCTCCCAGAATCTCCCTTTTCCTTAATCTCCTTCCCCATGTCTCTGTTTTCTTTCTGTCTGTCTCTTTCACTCTCTCAATTCTTGGCCTTGTTTCTAATCCTTTGCACTCTCTCTCTCTCTCTCTCTCTCTCTCTCTCTCTCTCTCTCTCTCTCTCTCTCTCTCTCTCTCTCTCTCGTGTTTAATCACTATGCCACTCTGTGGGGGAAACTGAATTATTGATCGAAAGGCCAGAATGAAAAGAAGCTGAAACGGCATGTGTGTGTGAGTGAGAGAGAGAGAAACAGAGAGAGAGAGAGAGAATAAAAGGGAAAAGGGGGAGAGAGATAGAGGGGAGACAGAGAGATAATAAGCGAAGAAAATGAGAAAGAGTCCAAGATAGAGAAGAGAAGAGAAGGAGAGTGTGGGGAAAGGACATGAGGAAAGATGGGGACATAAATAAAAGTGATAAATAGAGAATGGGGAGCTTCTGTCTGCCCTTCTATGTAAGTGATAGAGAGAAATCCTACCGGAGGGTTCTATGTGACCTCCACTCCCCCAAGGGGTGCTGTGTGCAGATCCCACACTGAGCAGGGTCTGGCAGCAAAGTCACATGTTTTCCATAGTTTAATTGCATTCCAGATTCTGGAGTTTGAAATGTGACATTTCTTTCCTTTCAATAATCTGGAGTATGGAATATGGAATGTCTTTACTTTCCAGAATGTGGAAGTCAGCCCCTGATTTTTATTCATTCATTCATTATCTGTAACATTTTATCCAGTTCAGGGCCGCAGTGGGTCCAGAGCCTACCTGGAATCAGTGGGTGCAAGGCAGAAACACACACTGGAGGGGGCGCCAGTCCTTCACAGGGCAACACACACTCACACACTCACACCTACGGACACTACTGAGTAGCCAATCCTCCTACCAACGTGTGTTTTTGGACCATGGGAGGAGACCCACGCGGACACGGGGAGAACACACCAAACTCCTCACAGACAGTCACCTGGAGCGGGACTCAAACCCACAACCTCCACCCTGCCGCCCAGCCCCTGATTTTATAAAAAATTGGAAGTGCTTCTCTGTTTGGCAATAATAAAAATAATCTTTGGTAATATCCTTCTTGATCATAATCTTTGCAATCCATGAATTCTCCTAAATCTGGCAAGGCATTTTCTGCAGTCTTTAAATGCCATTCTTTTCTACTATCTGTGGCATCCTTCCTATCCAGAAATGTGGAATTCCAGTATTTTCTAGAATCTGGAAATCTGGAAAGTGGATCTTATCTTTTGTGTAATTTGAGGATTCCTTCTTTCTGGAATCTGCAAATGCCTTTCTTTTCTCAAAGGGAAATTCTTTCTCTTTTACGACATTTCTAGAAAGCTCAACTGTATTGAAAGACCTTATTCCAAAGGATGACTTGTATGGATGAGTGGTTCTTCTCCTTACAAACTTTTCTGATATCGGGCTGAGTACTAATTCTCATTCCAGAGGCTGAGCTGATTTAGTCCCTGCCCTGTGATTTCCATGTCTTTGGAAGGTTGTCGTGATCCGGCTAAGCTCATCTTAAACCTGTCTAAGCCAAGAGCACCTGCCAATCTCGTTAATTAATCAACACGCCTATTAAGAACTCAGACAGTGCTCCTTTGCATAAATCTGCATAATGACCTAAAAAGGAAGTCCCTCATTTACATGTAGACTCCCCCACACACACACCTCTGTCTCAGGAGGAAAAAGAGATCCGGTCTCAAATGGCACCTGATTACAGACTTCCTCAGGGAAGAGGATAGAAACACTGTCATATTAATCTCACTGTTATTAACACTGTATAGAAAATATATATATATAATAAATTGATATAATCATATATATAGTAATATAATAAGTATAAACTTAGATTGACATTGGCAAAATAAACCTGGATCTGGAATTCACTCAAGGTTAAAGTGTGATCCCTGGAACTGACAATGAGGCAGATTTCAGGGATTTTTTTTTTTTTTCTCGCCGTTTCCTCCCTGTCCTCATCCCATTTTCCGAGTCCTTTTCCCAGCAACGGCGCTAAATCCCTTTAATGTTTTATTTACGATGGTTTCAAACCCTGCGCTGTTTTTAGCTGCTGTCAATGAGCCTCTGCTGCTGGAGACATCACAGCCTCTTTCTCCTCCTTAGGAATTACAGACGATCGTAACGAGTGGAAAAAACCTTATCTCCCAGCTCCTAATCTCATAACCCTTGCATCTGATAAATAATGTTTACACAGCTAATTTTAAGCCAGTAAACATCTGATCAGCAAGATAAACGCCTTGTTTTATCTGCTCCCTCATTTGATTTTTTTCAGATATTAGTCACAGTTAGATCTAAAGTTGGTTTGGAGTTTTTAATATTGATGCACAACAGTGCCACTTTTCAAGAAGGGTTAGAACTTGCAGTACATATTATTTTCCACACCTCTGTTCAGTCTTAAGGCTTATTTATGCTCAACGTTAAATACAGATACATACTGTGTCTTCTGTGCGTAGTCTGTGTTAATTTAATTTGTATTAAGTAACACGCAGTAGCACTTGAAACCATGGGAGCAGGACAACCAAAGGTTCAAACGAAACACGATCACTTATTAAAAAAATAGTGAAAAGAATTCTCTGTCCACCTGCTGCTAAATATTTAACGGCCTCAGAAAACACAGCATTTTTGTTGGAAGTAACGTTTTTAGCAACTCTTCCAGCATTACATTTGCTGTTATCATAAGATATATTTGAATCTGAACTGTCATCTTGCGGATGCATTGTTTAACATCCACACCAACATGAAGACGCATCGCAGTGTCCTTTATGAGGTCAGTGATGGGAATATGTTTTAAAATGTACATATTCAATTATGTACATAAAATAAGTATTCATAAACCTTTCTGCATCTACTGTTAGTTTTCTTCTTTTGGATCTGTTTCCTTTACTCGGTGCAGGTTTCTCTCCAGATCTCGAAATCCTTTCAAACCCAGTTTGGAGTTTTTCTTCTCACAGTGGAAGGGCTTTGTGATTAAGCCTCTCTGAAGGTGTGTATCAGATGGTGGTAATGTTCGGTTCCGCTGCAGGGAGGGTGTGTTTCCTACATCATTAATCTCTCCTATCTCTATACCTTCATTATTCACACAGTGAGCATTGTTTCTGCTTGGCTTCATGTAGAAAGCAAGTTAAATATCTAACTAGTCCTGAGTATGCCTTCTAATACAATATGATATAACATTGTTGTGGGTTTGAGCCCTGTTCTGGATTACTGTGAGGAGTTCGGTGTGTTCTATCTATTGTTACACTTATATAGAGCCTTTCTAGACACCCAAGGACGCTTTACAATCCACACTGCTCAGAACACTCAGAACACTCAATCCACACACACTGGCAAGGACTGGAGGACTGCATCAGGCACTAGGATTTCAACCAGGACAGAGTGCCAATCCATATCTGGGCACACACACATTCACTCACACATACAGACATTCATTCACATACACACTCATTCACTCACACAGCAGGACAGTTATTAGACAGAAGCCAATTCACCTACCCTCCATGTTTTTGGACTGTGGGAGGAAACCGGAGACCCCGGAGGAAACCCACGCAGACACGAGGAGAACATGGAAACTCCACCCAGTTCTCCCCATGTTCCGGGGTCGCCTTGCAATGGACAGGTCCCTCCAGGGTGTGTTCCTGCCTTGCTCCCAGTGATTCTGGGTAGTCTCTGGATCCACCATGTCCCTGAACTGGATTAGCGGTTACAGACAATGAAGGAATGAATAATATAATATAATATGGGCAGCACGGTGGCGCAGCAGCTCCAGGGAGCTGGGGTTGGAAATTTGAGTGAGGAGTTTGGTGTGTTCTCCCTGTGTCCGTGTGGGTTTCCTAAGGGTGCTCCGGTTTCCTCCCACAGTCCAAAGACACGTTTGTAGGTGGATTGGCGACTCGAAAGTGTCCCTAGGTGTGAATTTGTGAGTGTGTATTACCTTGCCCTTCCAGGGTGTGTTACGCCTTGCACCGAGTGATTCCGGGTAGGCTCTGAACCCACCGCAACCCTCTGTCTGCGCACTAGACTCTAAAGGCTGATACTGACATGACTTTTATTTTGACTAGACCCGACCTGCTGCTTCAATTATTGCCAAACAAATTTCTGCAAGCGACAGAAACTTGTTGGGCCTTTTAATGTGGAATGGCTAATTCTACCGGGGCCACATAGTAATTTTTGCCACATTTAAAGTTGAATGAAAAGTTAAATAGGGCTCAGCATGTAACAGCAATGTATTAGTGGGAATTGAACATTATGCAGGCCACAGAACACACCTGAAGCCCCATCTAAGGTGGAAAAGAAAGTTCAGCCAATGCCAGAAATTCAATACTGCCCTTTATAAATTGGAATGGAAAGCCAGTAACTGCTGCACCCTTTAAGGTGGAAAGGAGAGTTCAAATAAGAAGTTAATTTCATTCGAAGTGTCTAAAGCTGAAATGCACATGAGCAAGGTACAGAATTTGTTCAATAAACATGGCTGTCAAAATGTGTAAATTTAACAGTTATAAGTAATTAAAAATAATAGTACGATTAACTAACTAGTTGCCAGACAGCTCAAATACACCTGCATGTGGTCTGAGCCTAGGCAAGACTGTCAATCAGTTCATTCTTAAACGTAACCCCACTTTTTTATTATATAGAAGAAAAAACTCCTGGGGGAAAATAAAAAATGCAATAAAACAAAACAATTAGATTGGGGAAACCTAACTGCTGGAATTGCACACTGGAGATGGAAATACAATTTAGAGAAGAAAAATGGGCTAAAAGATTTGGGTGTAGGCAGAGCTACAAACATACACAGACTTGTGCTGGCTTCACTTTGGAGAGACATTGTGCTGTCAATGTTTTTGATACTAAACATTGTTAACAATAACTTTCATAAATATAGATTGCTACTGTTTGGTGGTGGAATAGACCACCATCTAGTTCCTAACACTGACATTTTAAAGCCACCAAGACCCTTAATTTTACAGTTCACAGCCTATGGTTTTTAGGATCATATTTCTTTCATGGTGGCTTATGGCTTACAGTGTTGGCTGTTACTTTGTGCATTATAACAGTGTCAGACCTCTAAACCCCCCAAATCACCCAATAAAGAGCTTTCTGCCCCAAGTCCAAACAACACTGGATTGAACAAACCTCCCAGAGTTATCAGCTCACTGTAACTGGAGGATAGGGATAAAAACTTCGTAAAAACCTGCTAATAGGCGATTTTTAAGCTTTTTCTCCTCTCCATCCAGACCCCTGTGGCAGGCTGCCAAGCCTGCCAACACTCTTCCTTTATTTCCTCCATCCCTCCCTTCACAAACTAGCGAACAGAAAGGAAAATGATTTCAAAGCTTCTGTCATGTCTGCAGCAGCTTTAATAAGAGGGGAGAGCTGACAGCCAAAATCACGACACCAGCTTTTAATTCTGAGCTCTTCAGACTAATCACTGTCTCTAGCAACCTCTCAGGTGAGGACTGATAAAAAAATACATATATATTTATATATAAAAACTAACTTTAGCAAAAACTCTGGAGCTGATCACTTAAGGTTTAGTCTTACTTAAAAATATTACACATAATTAGCTGTTATGCAGATCTCTTACCACTGACTAGTATCTACTAATCAGCCAGAACATTAAAACCACCTTCTTACTCTCATTGTCCATTGTCTCAGCTCCATGATCATACTGAGCACCCTGTAGTTCTGCTATAAGACTGTAATCCACATGTTGCTCTGCATACTTTTAGCCCCCTTATATTTAAGTTAATACTGCAATACGGGTATTACTATAGCACATGTAGAGTGTAAATACAGCAATCAAAATTATTAAATCAGCTTTAAATAAAATACATTTCAAGTACCTTATCTTTAGACATACACATTCCTCACAATTTTACTCCAGAGACAAACGGATGGCTATGGGTAATATCTGAGTTTTCCCAACAAGAAATAAACAGATTTTAGCCCACAGCCTGAGGAAACAACCATAAAAATAACAATACAATAAAACAATAAAAATAGCCGTGAACAATAAGAAGAAACATTTCAAACCAGATCTGAGAGCAATATGAGAAAAGACACTAAAGGATAGTAATGTAATATAATATTTAAAATGTGCACAGCTTGGAACAAACATAACCTGATATATGCTCATAATATCTTTTGCCTGGTTATGCAAGACCGCCATTAGCCATAGTCACAGAGGTGTTTCTGGCATTTCAAAAAAAAGGAAAGTCCAAAATACATACCCTTGGAAGATCTGGAGAAGCTTTGGTGCTTCATATCAGTGTCTTTGTTTACATTGTTTTACATTGTGTTGTACAGAAAAAAAGTTTTGTTCATAATATATAACATTGTTTTTTTTCTTCATTACTAGATGATCTACCACCATAGAACAAGAATATTTCGATGAATTTATGAATTACAGTTACTTATTTGTTCAATGTAACTGGTTAGAGTAAAACACGTGAAAATTAATGTGGCTGTGCGCAGTTATATGGAGTTTTATAAACACTCTAAATGTCTCCCCACCACTTCCCTTTACAATTTCAGGCAAAGACACACACTCACGAGAAATAAGACAAATTCAGCAGTCCTCCTCTCTCTGTGAGATATAATACTTTAATGTTGCCACGTTCTGAGCCGTCCTGTTGAATTTGTGAAATAACTAATGCAGAGCCGATGCTTGCACAAACACGGCCCCAGAAACACACACAAACAAAGCGTGATCCTGTTTAATTTCCTATTTTTCAGCCATGGTTCCTGCTGAAGAACCTACTTTTCTTTGGTTCCAGCTGTGAACAAATTTTCTGGTTCGCGAACCAGTTTATGTCGGTGGAAATGCACCAAATGGTTCTAAATTTAGTTCACAAACTGGAACGTGAAATATGGCTGAACTAACAACAGACGGTGTACTAGTGCCACCTTAAGTTCTCTCTGTGAAATACAGCTGAACTAACAGTTCCTGCTCACGCATGTACGTTTCAACATCCTAATCAGTAAGTCTGTCAGTCAGGAAGTGAAAATGCCTCTTCTAGGTCGACCCAGAATGGGGTCTGGTATATGGTCTGGCAACAAGCCAACAAAAAGATCCAACCCTCACATACACAGCAGATGAGACTGAAATCACTATGGCCCTAAGGCCTCCCAAGAATTGGACTTGGAGCAGTAAAATTGAGTTCTCTGGAGTGATGAAGGTGCATCCATTACACTTGGAAAGAGTTGGAGTAAAAATTAACTCCTTTGCGCAGATTCAGTTTCTAGGTCATATTAGAGCAGTTTTTATTACTCCACTTCAACACCAGAATTAAGTTCTACAACTAGTAGAATGATCATTCAAGGCTGTTCTGTTTTCATGCAGCGCTTGTAAGACAACTTAAAAAAGCTATGCAAATCCAATCAATTATTATTAAGCAGTTCCAGCATTTTCTGAATGTAGGCAATATGCCCAAAAGTGCACATAATAATCTGTCACCAAACACAAATTATTTATTCGAAAATATTATAGATTCATAATTCATACATACTAGGCCCTCCTTCCCTCCACCAGGCCCAGTCAGGGAGTGATCTCAGCACATCACCTTTCTTTTTCTTCGTCTGAGTCCCTGCTATTCTTTCTGTGTACGTGAGACTTCTGCATTCACGTTTACTGGCATTTTAATTTCCGGTTCGCGAGAGACTGGCTGTGGTGTTCTACACACAGTGTTTGCAAGACCTTCATAGAATGACGATCAACATGCCCAAGAGAAGAGATTTCAGGGTTCAACCACAGACTGCACATTTCCTTAAAGGGCATTAGGTGCACTATTTGATTGTAAAGGAAACTGCATTTGTAACCTGTTTAGTGCACAGCTATAAATAAGTTTCCCAACTCCTGTCACTGCCCTGCACATTACAGGGTGTCCACTGCTTCCAACACACCTGGTTAAACTAACCTTGTCAATAACAACCCTTTCTGAATTAATCTGAGAGTTTTAAAACAGAAAACACTCAAATGTGCAATGTAATATACCCTTGGAGCTAAAGGATTCACAAATCAGTCTTAAGATAATGCATGTTTTTTCTCTATCCCAGTTCATAACAAGCAAGGACCAAGCAATTAATAACACTGAATACCTAGTATATATGTTCTGGGATCTGGGTTAGACCAAAAAATGTCAGATGTCTGTACCATAATAAATGGACTGAGAAACATGAACTTAGCTAGCTGGCTAGGTTAGCTAAATATGAATGAATATTTCCTATAAAACGAATGCTGTCATCTGATCCAGCAAATTATTGAAGATCAAAACGCTGCTTGACCATGATATCCTCCAGTTTGGACTGGAGTTCCTGCATTTGTTCTTCAAGTTCCATGGTGTTTAATGATGTGAAGGTCCAAGGATGCAGGTTAAGGTGTCACATGGTAATCATGGTGCTGCAGCAATTCGTCCCTTAGCTCTGTTGCTGAACTGCCACCCAGAGAAGCAGGTGGTCTTTCTCTTCTTTCCCAAACAGAGATAGAGGTGTACACAGCGCGTTGCCAACTTGCCGCTGTGCTCAAAGTTCAACCAAATCTAACTTTGACCTACTTTCTGCTTCTACTTTCAAGCATAGCCAATATGATGAACTTAAGTGTATGATGTAACACAAGCAGCGACACGGTTTGACAGATACTGTAGATATGGATGAGAAACTTATTCTCACCATTTCCCAGTACCCAGAGCTCTATAACACCACTTTACAAGTATATCACAACATAGTGAGGACAAACACAGCATGGCGACTTGTCAGCTGTGAGACAGGGTTACAATATGACTACACATATGAATTTAGCCTATTAGCAACAAGCCTGCTTAAAAAACGCATGCTGATGACGCGAACACCACTCAAGCCAAGCTGAGCACAAAGCGGCGAAAGCCCCCAAGATGTGAGTGAATCCCTGTGGAGAACCGGGTTCAGCTTCGCACCCCTTCCCCCGTGTAATTGTATGAAGCAGCCTTTATGACAAAAGTTGTGCAAAGACGCGAGAAAGTGAAACTTCGCGAGAAGTGAAAGTACGCGAGAGCGAGTGAAAGGGCTCACGAGACCAAGTGGAATGTGCACGATGGCGAGTGAGCCAGCCAAAAGCCGTTTCTCAATACATGTGACTGTACTTGTGTTATTGTGTCATCAGTTTCAGCCCAAGTACTGTTCCATTTAAAAGTCCTCAGCTATCTAAGTACGGTTCAAATACCCGAATGTGTTTTTTCTCCGTCCATAATATCGAGGATGCACTGGGACATGACTTTCTGTAGACTTGAGAGAGTCAGACATCCCAGAATGCAATCCACAGCGACGGTGACTCATCGAGTACGCCGGTGTTCCAATTACATAACGACTACAGCATTCTCGGGAATTTGTACTCGCGAGTCGTACTCGCCAAGTTTGTACTACCAAGTATATGAAATTAAATTCTAGATATCTAGAATGAAAGTTATGACAAGTCAAAACTAAGTCAGATATCCAAAATTGTATTTTTGACTAGTCACAATTCCTTTTAAGATGTCTTTAAATAAAATAGATATTTTGAAATAATTTGCCTTCTGTATTTATGATATCTTAAATGAAAATTCTGACTATCTTACATTATTATTCTGACTAGTGAAAATGTAGCTGATTTACATAGCACATTTTCTTGGCATGTAAAAGTTGCCAGGTCTGCATATTATGAGCAAAGTCACTTACTTACAAATATTGTTAGTTGTGGGTTGCTTTTTTAACCTAGTTGTCTTTTTTGGGGGGCTTTCCCAGAAATAACCACTTTTTTTCTTTTTTTTTTTTTTTGTATTTTCCCCTGCAACTGCAACTAATATTTGTAAGGGACTTTACAAAAAATAAGCCCAACTTGGTTAAAATGAACATACCTGGCAACCGTGGCAGCACACGGGACACATAATGACTAGAATTCAGATATCTGAAAATGTCTTTTTCGCTAGTCAAATTCGAATCTGATATGTTTTTAATACTAATTCAGGATTTATGACTAATCAGAATTGACGAATTCGCTGACATAATTTGAGATATCTTAAAAGACATCCTGACTTGTCAAAATATAGTTGTTACTAGTCAAAACTGTGGTAGATATACAGTATTTAATTAAAGATTGTCAAACTAAAGTTATTTAATGTTAAAACGGTCTTGGGAGCACTGTCACTGGTCTCAGGAGCAATTTGGTTCGCTTGCTCTCGCGCGCAATTTCATTTGCTCGCGCGTATTCCACTCGGTCTCGCACGCAGTTTCACTTTCTCACGTCTTCGCACAGCTTTTGTCATAAACGGCGCTTCATATTATAGACAGCCACTCACTGGCCCTCAGTTACACTGGATGTAAGAAGGAACGCGTTCGGCTTTGAATTCATGAGTACTTTACGTAAACCTTCCCAGGAAGGTGTTCCGCAGGAAATAAAGGGGTTTCAGAGCTTTACAGATATCTGTATCCGATAGAAAACGACGCTTTTCACCAGTGCCGCTGTCACCTGAGCCTGTAAGTGATTTTAAGTGACTCTACATGTTTATTATGGTTTAAAAGTCAGATGGTTGACGTGAATGTAGTTGGATTAGTTCTGAAAAATATGAGACGGTGTTGACTGTGTAATAAACATTTGACACTCTCAACTAATTAATTTGGATTAACAACTGTACACAGTACAACACTTAACTGATGTTTATGCTGTTGAATGCCACCAAATCCTAAGGGGAATGTTCCATCTTCTAGTGTAAAACATTCCTAAAAGAGTAGAGAACGTTACTGCAGCAAAGAGGAACAAACTCCTTCTGAAAACACAGTGTGCTCTGAAAATAGATTTGTTTAAAACATGCTTAAGTGCTTAATGTATATATGTGCTATATTGAGGTGGAATATTCAGCAGGAGATGGTCTAACAGTCCTTCAGCAGCTGTGCTTCCAAACCCTAGGGACTCATCACAGACACACACTCACATTTCTCACACTACAGTAACGAGTTTGTGCGAAAATGTGTGTGAGATCTGTTTTTAATTGGATTGGAGTAAGTCTCTGCTTGGTTTTCTTACATCACTAGAGCCAAGCCACAAAAACCAATAGTTGTAACTTTATTTAGTCTTTATGATACTCAGAGCATTAACAAACAAAAAAAAAACCCTGAGCTAACATTAAAATCATGTTTTGTTTTTATAATTTTACCCTTTACAGACTGTAGTTCACTTGTTGCTCTGCCTACTTTGTTAGATCACTCACCCTCTGTTTCACTGGTCAGAACCCTAGAGAATCGCTAAACAGCTGGTATTATTTGAGTGGTTGATCATCCTCAGTGCTGCAGTTATATGATATGAGGGTAGTGTGCTAGTGTATTTCTATGTTTCACTGATACAAATGGATTAAGTACAGCGGTGATAATTAAGTTTTTAAATACTGTCACAGACCAGTGTAGGTTAAACATTCCTACCTTAATTGTCCACATTTTAGATGTAAAGTCAAAGTAGCCCATCTGTTGCTGCACAGTTTGTGTTGGTCATCTTGTAGTGCTTTAGCAGCAGACACAGGATGCTGTTTTTGGCTCGATATTCACAGTCCAGCAGTGGCACTGAGGGGATTTAAAACTCCTGAAGTACTGCTGTGTCTGATCCGCTTGCACCAGCACAACCCACACTAACACACCACCACCACCACATCAGTGACACTGAATTGCTGAGAATGATCAGGCACCCAAATCATACCTGCTCTGTGGGGGTCCTGTGGGGTTCTGACCATTGAAGAACAAGATAAAAATGTAAAGCAACAAATAGACTAACGTCTGCAATGGCACAAATAAAAGCTGCAAAATGTGTAATTTGTTTTCAAAATACAATCAAATCAGTCAAAATTCTTGAAATCTTGAAATCTTTACTCTGTACATTAACCATAATTTATAGTCATAACACACACACATATAGTGGTTTGACCTTGTCACTGTTATTTTAGGAGTCTTAGCCAGGGGTCAGAGGTCAGAAGGAGCATGCGGTTCTCTGCGCTACTCCATGGTCCTCCTCGAGCCATCTATAATTGGCTGCTGTTTCTTTTCCCAACACGGAACACTGACAGCTGGTGGGAGGAAAAATCTGAACACCAATTAGAGGAGGAAAAAACTCTGAAACTTCACAGGGGGGGCAGGCTGGAAAAGAGGGAAAAATAAAGAGAAAACGTGACGACAAAAAAAGGGAAAGTATTTTACTAACATGGATGAAAAAATTGAGAGTGGGAGGAAGAGTGAAAAGGAAACAAAAATAATTAGTCAGACTGAGACACAGTGAGAGGGACAGATAGAGTGGGGATATGATTTGTGCTGTAAAACTTATATTGCAGCATTAGAGAGGGCCTAGAATAATATTTTGGACACATTTAGCATCAAGTTAAAAATAAAAACAGTTCTTCATATAACAGGATTTGTGTAAACAAGCAGAAAGACCAAAACAAATATAAAAAACATAAGTGTCTGTCCAAAGCATTTACGTGTCTCAGGCTACATAGCCCAGAATATTTTTGCTAATGCGTTTTTTTTTTTTTATGTTTTTGATGCTAATTTGATTTGAGTGTGGTGTTGAAATATTTAGACACTGATGGAGCTCTGCAGCCTTCAGCAGTGTCATGCTGCGGAGATGAACAACGCAAATAATTGAAAGAGTTTGAGTGTTTTCCGTTAGTCTTTAGCGCACTGCGGTTAACGCCGTTCGTCCACGTGGCTAATGGAGCAGTCAGAGTTTCACTAAATCTTTCAGTACGTCTCTTGAATAGACAATTTGTCCAACTATGTTTGGTGTTTGAAGTTTACTTCTTTAGCTTCAGTCTGGGAATGAAAATGCTAACAGCTAATGTTATAATGTGCACAAAAATATGTAAGGTTTTTAAAGGTGCTATGTACAATTTCAGTCCCATATATTTTCATAAAATTTCCCCACCATTTGCTAACTGTTTGTGTGCTGGAAAATAGGCTGGTGTTTGTACTTAGCCCTGGCACGGTACACAACAAAACAAACAAAGTGGCTTGAACTGACGAGAAAAATACTGTTTTAGCCAGTCAAACCCATTGGTTATTCCACCCAGGATGTTGGAGGGGGAAACGCTGATCCTGGTGCTTGTTGCCTTCTTCCCTAGTTCAGTATTTTAATGTTTATTTTGGTTTTCAAAATGAATACAGTATAAAAAAAATAATTACCAAAAAATAAACAACTGTAATGCTAACAAATATTAAATGAATAGACATTACAAAACCAACAAAACAAGACAAACAATATAAATAAAAACCGAAAAAGTATAGGCTGAAGCATTAGCTTATTGTGCCTACCTGTTTTACTTAGCTAATTAACAGTCCTTTTACATCTTTATTTAGATGATACAAAACAACCACAGAAAGAAAATAAACATTCCACAATGTTTTTTTTAAATAATGATCATACCTTGGTTTTATAAGTTCTTACCACCTTATTTTTTATTTTTTTCAAACTTGCCAAGTGAGCTACACATGTTTAGTTTCCTATCAAAACTATTCCACAAATTAACCCCCTTGACGAATATACGTCTATTTTTTATATTTGTCCTTGCTCTTGTTTTTGTAAACATACCTGTTCCTCTGAGTTCATATTTGATCTCTTTAATTTTAAACAACTTCTGAACACAATTGGGAAGTAAATTGTATTGTGCTGTGTACATTATTTGTGCAGTATTAAAGTTAAATAGATCACTGAATTTTGGTTCATAGTAACTCTTTTGATTTACAATTCTTATAGCTTTCTTTTGTAGCACGAAAATTGATTTAGTTATAGTTTTATATGTTTCCCCATACCTCCACACAGCAGGTAATGTATGGAAATATGAAAGAACAGTACAGTATATAAAGTGCTTTCTCATTCAGGATATTTTTAAATTTATATAATACTGCAATTGATTTTTGTTTTTACATGTTTTATATGTGGTTTCCAACATAATTTATGATCAATTTTCACACCCAGAAATTTGTTTTCATGCACTCTATTTCCACATTATTGATCATAATTTTCACTTCATTCTTTATTTGTTTGTTTCTGAATAATATAAACTTTTTTTTTTAATTTAAATTCAGTGATAACTTGTTAATATCAAACCATTTCTTTAATACTTCCAATTCCTTTTCCACTGCATTCAGAAGCTATTCAGAACTTTTTTCCAGAGCAATATAAAATTGTGTCATCAGCAAATTGCAAAAACAGGAAGATGATCCCTTATGTCATTTATGAGCATTTGTAAATATGTTATATAGCCATGTTTGTAGTTATTCTAGTTGTTTTTATGATTACAGGAAATAGGTTGTTTGTGTACATTGTAGTGAAAATCTGTTGTTGCCCAATTGGCTTTAACAAATCAATATTAAAATAACCACATGATATTTGTACCTTTTTTGTCGTTCAGTTTGTCAATCATCCCAGCTATTTTGTCATTGAATGTTTAAGTACAAGTTCCTGGTGTTCTGTATACACAACTGATTAATATGTTTTTGCATGTTTTACATTAATTTCTATTGAAAGGCGCCAAAAATAAAATGTATTATTATTATTATAGTTACACGTTCCATTATGTTTTCTATAGCATTTGACATACTTTTAACCATACTGCACCTTAAATGTGTATCGACATACAGAGCAAATCCTCCTCCTATTTTATTGTTCCTATTAATACTAAATAGTTCATATCCATCTAGTTCTACATCAGAGACTTTCTCATTATTGAGCCAGGTCTCAGACACAGCAATGACATTTTGAATTCACTTTAATACTCCTTGATTTGGGGAAGTTTCTGTTGAGGCTTCTATTATTAAAATGTATTATTGATAACGCACCTTCGATATTCACATTATTATTAAACTGTTCTTTTGTGTAATACTCAGTTATAGTTGATGTTATTGTAGAAGTGGATTTCAGGATCAATATATTTTCTATCTTTTTTTATATTCTGTGTGGTCAAATGCTTTAAAATTCATATGTTCATACTTGCTATATTGTGTATACCTGATCAACCACACGCACCTCATTATTATCTAGGAATTCATCATCAAAGTCTTTGAACGGGAGTCAGTAATCCTTGTTGGAATCTACCATTTGACTGAGTCCAGTTCCAGTAAAATACTCTTAGATCTCGTATTACTCAACTCTACAATCGTCAACATTCATTCATTCATTGTCTGTAACCGCTTATCCATTTCAAGGTCGTGGTGCTGTAGTGATGCTGTCGCGTTGGGTCCGGAGCCTACCCAGAGTCATTAGGCGCAAGGCACGAACACACCCTGGAGGGGGCGCCAGTACTTCACAGGGCGACACCCACTCATACATTTACTTACACACTCACACCTATGGACACAATCATAAACATCTCCAAGAATATTGCAGTATATCATGTTTTTCAGTTCTATTACCATAATTACTTTGGCTTCTTCTGGTGTTCCCTTCAGCCGAATCATTACTTTACAGTTCCTAATTCATGGTGATTGAATTTTTTGTTGTTTTTGAGGATGCATGCTTGTCTTGAAATTTCTGCATTTTTTTTTTGTAAGATGCTCAGTTCTGGTGCTCCTTTCTGTCACTGATCCAAGCACTCTCTCCCTCTGTAGCTACCTCTAGTGTTCTCGGCCTCATTCATCTGTTCAAGAAATTTTCTGCAGGAAGGTGGCGAGACCTCAGGCATGAAAGACATAGGGATGGAAGTATTCTGTACAAGTGTTAAATATTTTTTCTGGTCATTGTCCCCTAAACAAAACAGTATAACAACTATGTACACAGCATAGATTGTAAACGGTATAGTACATTATCTACATTATCTGGAGATGATGTAAAGTATTTGAGAGGATGTGTGTGTTATATGCAAATGCAACACCTTTTTGTTTCAGGTATTTGATCAAATCATCTGTGGACGAGGGCAGACCATAATTTGTTGGACTTTTTTGTGGTGACATTTCAGTCATGAAAACTTACACTATACACTATACATATAACAGTATGTTTGTTGTCCATTGGAAAGTATTAATGAGCATCAGCGCCCCCTACTGTCAGCCCCAACTTCATAAGGCCATGTATTTGTTTAACAATATCACACCAAGTTGGTTCTTCTCACAAGTAACCCAAACTTACATTTGCTTATTGGTTATTATTAAAGGAATGTTAGGTAAGATTAGGTATTTTTGCTCCTGGGCTCCCCCTACAGTTGCAGAGTGTAATTCACTTTTACAGCACTGTCCTACCCTCCTCCAAAAGTTACATAGGGCGGTATCTGGAGTGCTAAGCCTGATGAAACAACAAGAGAGGCTCTATACTCCTTATTACAGGTCAGTAAAGCATCACAGTGATCCGGAAGCTGCAGTTTTAAGGTAAAAATACTACCTAGTGCTCTTTAAAAGACTGAGTTTTCTAATTGAAGTGAAGTTTCTCTTTGTAAAGTGACCTATCTGCTGTGAATGTGACCTGTGACTCATCTGTAGCTAAAAATAAACCTAAACATATGTACCTATTCACCTACGGCTATAAATAAACACACACCTGTTTACCTAAGCGACAGTTAAGGACGACCTGGTGTCACAGAGAAATTTACACCCCCAAATAAAACAGAGATATTTACACTCTGGGTCTGTGTGCAACAGCACCTGTTGGAGTGAATAACAAGGTCACTACTGAATAAAGGATTAGCAATATTTTACAGTGTCTCTTTCTCTGTCTTTCTCTCTTTCTGTCTTTGTCTCTATTTTCTTTTTTGTCTTTCACACTATTATCCCCATGCTCACAATGTCTTACTCTCTTTGTTATTCATGCCTTCATATGTCATTTGCCATCTTTTTTTCCTTTGTCTCTCACCATCTATTATTTCTACATCCTTCCTCTCTTCCATTATTTCTTTTCTTCTATTCTTCTCAAAGTTTTTGTGTAGTGAAGGGCACTGTAATAGGAATACACCTGGAATGGTGCGGCTTGCAGAACCATTAAAAACCTTTACATGCTTTTAATTTATTAAACACCTCACGTAAAGCATTTACAAGCTTCATAAGAAGGAGCATAGCCTTTTGGGACATGTAATGTAATTGAAGGGAAAGTAAAGTGATCTGGTACTGAAAGAGCAACAGTAATAAATTAAGCTTAGTGAAACTATATTATACTTTTTTTAAATAAACGGGGGGGAGGGGTGTGTGTGAGGGTGTGTCATGTAAAGTGTGTGTGGTCAGGTCATTTAAATGGAAGCTTAGCTCAGACCTCTTTATTCATGGTGAGTAAACAAACAAACAAACAAACCTTCAGCAGGATCACATGACCCATTCAGACACACCCAAACATCTACCATCCACTCTGGTGGCCACTGGGGGTTCCCCGGCCTGGTGGAATGAATTTATTATTTTTGAAAAATTTGGAATGAACAAAATACCAAGAGTCAATATCTTAAGTGAATGATGCATGTAATTACAACAGCTGTGACAAATGACTTTTCTTAAGCAGTGAAAAACTCACCCTTTCTCAGGATTATACTGATAAAATTCTTACCTGTGGAGGTGCAATCAACAAGCCCAACAAACAACCGTCACAGTAATCCAGAGATCATATAGATCAAATGATCTTCTTTCACTTTAATCTAAAGATCACACAGGTCCAACAAACTACAATTTAATCCAGGGATCACTCAGGGATCACCCAGATCCAAAACACTGGCTATATACCAATAAATCGCCCAGCTGCAATTCTAAGATCACTTAGGTATAATAAACTGCCCCAATACAATCTCAAGATTACACAGGTCCAAATAATTGCCCCACTGCGATCTCAAGATCACAGAGGTCCAATAAACTTCTCCAGTACAATCTCAAGATCACAGAGGTCCAATAAACTTCTCCAGTACAATCTCACGATCACAGAGGTCCAATAAATTGCTCCACTAAAATCCCAAGATCACACGTCCAGTAAACTGCCCAATAAACTCCAGAAATCACAAGAATAACTTTCTGCAATTCAAGTGCATATGGGTCACTAAACTATCCCAGTGTAATGCAGACGTCACACAGGTACAATAAACTGAGCTCCTGCAATCCCAGGATCACAGAGGTTGAAGAAACTGTCCTTGTGCTATCTCAGGTTTGCACAGGTCCATAAACCCACAATCTATAAGTCATACTGTTACAGTAAACCACCACAGTGCAATCCAGATCACAAAGAGTTAATAAACTCACACTTGTACAATATGGGAGACTTGTGGACCCAATAATTTACTTCTATCCTGAAATCACACAGGTCCAATCAACCTTGCCTTTTACAATCCAGAAGTCGCAAACAAAGAAACTTCACTTCTAAAATTCTGAGTTCACACAGGTCCAATCAACCTCACCCTTTACAACCCAGAAGTCGCAAACAAAGAAACTCCACTTCTAAAATTCTGAGATCACACAGGTCCAGTAAACTCCTCTGCAACAAATCTGAGATCACAGAGGTCCAGTAAACTCCTCTTTAACAGTTCTTAGATTATGCAGCTCCTGTAAACTCCTCTGCAGCAATTTTGAGATCACACAGGTCCAATAAACTCCTCTGCAGCAATTCTGAGATCACACAGGTCCAATAAACTCCCCTGCAGCAATTCTGAGACCACTTAGCTTCAATAATCTACTTCAATCCTGAAGGTTAATAGGTCCAGTGTCCAATAAGAAGACTTTTAAGTGTTAAATAATCCTATTAACATTTTTTGATTTTTTTTGTGTAATTGATATAATTAAGACAGACAAACCTCCATTAAAAAACTGAAGTAAAGGGTTCTCTCCCTCATTTTCTGTCTCTCTCTTTCAGATAATAAACACTGATTTGAATCTGTGGAAGGCCTTTTTCTGAAGATGTGAGTGTCCAAAGAGGAGGTAATCTGCCTGTAGATTAAATATTTCAGCTTCTTTCTAAATACGTGTGTGTGTGTGTGTGTGTGCAGCGATGTTAAGTGTGTGTGACAGTGTGTCAGTTTGTATTTAGCCTCTTTGCCTCTGTCTGCCTCTGAAAAGCGTATGTACCTGCAGAGGACAAGATTAGAGTGAAATCCTGTTTCTGTCGTCAGCCATCCACCTTTTCTCTTTTACACTTATTTCTCTCCTCTTCTATCACTCTTTCAATCTTTCTTTCATCTCCCCTCTCTGTGATATATAATTTCCTCTCACTTTTTTCTTTCTCTCTTAACTCACCTCTTCTATCTTTTCTTTGTCTTTTCCATCTTCCTCTCTTCTGCTACCTCAGCTTTCCCTCTTCTATCTCTTACTCTTTTTTTACTCTCTCTCTCTCTCTCTCTCTCTCTCTCTCACTCTCTCACTCATTATCTTGGAGATGTTCTCTCTGTGATGGGCACCCAAGCAGCAAATTGTCTGTCAACCAAGAAGTGAGAGAGAGCAAGAAAAAACGAGTGTGTGAGAGAAGGAATCTCTCACTCTTTCTCGTTCTCTCTCTCTTTCTCTCTCTCACCATTTCTTATCCTGTCTTCATTGTCTCTCTTGTTTTGATACTTGAACTGAGGCTTAAATCCTGTTTTGAGACCTGAACTGAAGGTTTAGAACTAATAGGGACTGCCTCTCTCTCTCTCTCTCTCTCTCTCTCTCTCTCTCTCTCTCTCTCTCTCTCTCTCTCTCTCTCTCTCCACTCGATAATTCCTCTATTCTGTGTTTATGTAAACACTCCTCAGCAGGAGTGTGTATATGTGTATCAGTGTGTGTGCATGAGTGTATGTGTGTGTGTTGGAGCTGAAAACTCATGCAAACTCACGCTGTGTTATTTCCTCAGCAGGAGAGCCGTTTCCACGGCAATGCAGCATCAGGACCGCAAATACACACAGACACACACACACACATTCACTCTCTTTCTCTCGCTCTCTCTCTCCCACTTTCTGGCTGATTTGCATCATCACTTTGTTTGTTTCTCTTCATTTTGTAATTTCAGCAACAAACCAGCAGCTGACACCTGTAAACCACACACTATGTGTGTGTGTGTGTGTGTGCGTGAGTGAGAGAGAGAGAGAGGGGGGGGGGGGATCTATTAGATCTAAACCTTAGGTTCAGGTTTCAAAACATGATTTAACCCTCAGTTCAAGCATCAAAACAACATGATCTAAAAACTAGGAAATATATCTCTATGATAAAGTGATAAAATCTCTGGCAGCGTAGTTATCGCTTCTCTCATTTTATCACTTTTCATTTTTAGACCAAGCCTAGATATTACTCACTGGATTTTTTTTTCTTGACCGTTCAATTCCATAATATCTACCAGTGTTTTATATAACATCTACAGTACCAGTCAAAAGTTTGGATACATCTTCTCATTAGTCATTGGTGGAATAGGGCTATTCACTGTACAGAACTGTGTACCAGCCCCTACCTCTACACAACCCTAGTTATGGTCTCAAACACATTAAGAAGTCTAGCAGATTTTCTACAAATGTTCTACAAATTAACTCTTGATGAGGCCACAGCTGTTCACTGAAAACCATTCCAGGTGACGACCTCATGAAGCTGATTGAGAGAACGCAGAGGGTGCGCAAAGCTGTCATCAAACAAAAGAAGGCTACTTTGAAGAATCTGATGTATAAAACATATTCTGATTTGTTTAACATATTATGGTTAAGTACATAATTCCATGTGTTCCTTCATAGTTTTAATGTCTTCCATATTCATTTATAATGCAGAAAATAATAAAAACCATAAAATGAGATGTCCAAACTTTTGACTGCTACTGTACATTCAAAATATGTGGAAAATGCCACAAAACAAAAGAAGCCCTCCCTGAGTAGGCGTGTCCAAACATTTGAAGGGTACTGTATGTAAACAAAATTCAATGGCAATATATATATATATATATGATTTATTTTTCAAGTTTTTTTTAATCGTAATAATCTGTGTTTGCTTGTGCTACCAAAGTTCCCTGAGCCCAAGGCTCTAAAGGGACTCCTTTGGTGAGAGAAACTCCTAACTGACAGAGCCACCCTCTGTGTGTGCATGTGTGTGTGTGTGTGTGTGCATGTGTGTGTGTGTGTGTGTTTTCACTGCTATGGATGGGTTAAATGTGAAAGACATTTCATTTTACGATGTACAATGACAAATATTTTATCCTTTACATTTTATTTAACTTTTATTAATGGAATATTTGAATGAATAATGTCAAGATCTTTATCATTTTCATTTCAGTGTGTAATGTTTATCCTGTCAGTGCTGTACACTCCACAACTTAAGAAACGTGTATCAGTGGCCCCAGGGCCCTGTGTTCAATCCCCACCTTGGGTCACTATCTGTAAATTCTTTCGTGTGTTCTCCCAGTGTCTGTCTGGGTTTCACTCAGTGATTCCGGTTATTCTCCAGACCCCACTAAACCCTTATCAGGATGAGGTGGCTACAGATGATTTATTGGTGAGTATTGTATTGAAACAACTGAATTATTAATGACGTATACACCAACTCTTAAAACATTTAGAGGAAATCTGACCACTGTGGTCAGTGAGACGCTCATTAGTGTGTATTATAGTGTATTGTTTACTGTCTGACTCGTTTATAATTGAGTTAATGATAACAAGGTCTTACTTAATGAGCTGTCTGTTCTTAGTGAGGTCTGGAGGACTAATTTCCTGCTAATTCTATTTTGGATAATTCTATTGGTGTGTGTGTGTGTGTGTGTGTGTGTGTGTGTGTGTTTGAGAAAGAGAGAGACCACATTTGTGTTTGCCCTCGGCTGAATGAGTGTGTGCCTGCGGTTCAGACGTAAACACGGCTGACTGAAATTGTCCGAAATGTCCTCCACTGAGACCCATAGGCAATAACACTGACCTTTCTTTAGCATCATTTCACACTTTCTCCCTTTGTCTAAAGGTATGTGGACATCTGCTCCTCCAAAATGTCTTCTAAAATGAAGGGCTTTTATCAGGAGGTTGTTCCTCTTTACTGCAGCAACAGTATCTGACCTTTTGGGAAGGCTTTATACTACATGTTGGGACATTGTTGTGAAAATTGATGGCATCCCTAAAAGAATTAGTAAGTTCCATACTGATGCTAGATGATTAAATCTAGATCACATCACCACTCCAACTCACCCAAAAGCTACTGGATAGAGCTCCACCACTCCAGCGGACAATGCTGTGGGCCTTCATACCCCTCTAGCAGACACTTTGTATTGGGCTTGGAGCCCTCAGGCAGCTGAAGCTGTTCCAGATGTTCCTATTTTTTTTTTTTTTAGATGGACATTACACACACTATGTATAGACAATCTGGGTCCAGGGCAGTTAATATTCAATGAGACTTTTTAGCATAACCTTCTACTTTATCTTCAACTGTGGAGTTCTGATTGGAACTAAACGCCAGGTGAAAGGAATATATCTGTCTCTGATGACCACAGGGTCAAACTGATATCTAATTAGCATACTAGCTTACCAAGTTCAGCAATAAAACATCACCAAATGAACCTATAGGGCCATAAAACTATCATTCTGTAAAAGGAGCATCCATATGTCCCAGAACATTAAAGTCCAGGTGTTACAATGGACTCTCTGGCTACGTTTTAAGAAACAGCCCCTTCTACATCCATTCTCTTATGACTTTATAACAAATCCCATCTTCTGCTTAAAACTACTGGCCTCTTTATTAGAAACACCACAGTTATGCATTAAAATATTCAGTACAGTACAAAGGCATCAAGATTGTGAGATTTCTTATAATACATGTGCTCTCTCTCTCTCTCTCTCTCGCATTCTCTCTCTCTGCGTTTGGCCCTGGTCACATCCCCTTCAGGTGACAGGAGTAATTACGCAGATCCCTTTCTCTTACTTCCCTTTTTATTTATTTGAACCATTAAAACACAGCTTTAATCACTTCTGCAGTGCCATCTGACCCACAGACTGGACTTGGGGTCCGTGAAGAAGTTAACTTTTCTGTTTTGATATCTCACAGCTGCTCGCCGTACCTGCACTCGTTTATTACCACACTCGTAACTCATCCAGAGAGTGCAACTCAAGGAAAAATATTTCATTTTTATATGTAACATTAAAAAGCAATTTTCTCAGTCTCCCTCACTTCCTCTCCCTCTCTCTCTTTTTCTCTCACTGTATCTCTCTCTGTCACTGTCTCTCTCCTTCTCTGTCTATATTTCTTTCTCTTACTCACTGTTCATATTCTCTCTCTCTCTCTCTCTCTCTCTCTCTCTCTTTTTTTTTCTCTGTCTCCCTCTTCCCCTTTCTGTCTTTATGTCTCTATTTCTCTCCAACCAGTACAGTTACATAAAACACCATGAGTCAGTTGAACATTCTACATCCAAACAAACAACAACAGTGACAGTGCATGTAAGTAGGGTAAAGGATAAAGTCAGTGAGCTGGTTATGAACCTGTTCAATCTTTAGCAGGACAATGATTTTGTCATTTCTCAGTTTTTGACATGATTAGAAAATGATAGCATCCCTTGAGGAAAACTTGAGTAATGAACAATAGAAATGCTTCGAGCATAATATATAGAAAGAAATGTGTGTGTGTGCAATTGTCAGGACCCGCACTGGACCACAAAAGAGCAGGTATTATTTGGGTGGTGCATCATTCTCAGTACTGCAGTGATGCTGACATTGCGTAGGCATGTAAGTGTGGGTTATTCTTTTAAGAGTGAATCAGACACAGCAGGCAACTTCAAAGATTCCTTCCTTGACTGGGTGATTTTGTGATGCACTGAGATGGACTTGATGTACAGCATGTATTTCATGCTGTGTGTGTCACCTCTCTTCCAAAGAGCTAATTTATGGTGAGCATTTTGGCTTGGTTGCTTTCGCATCATTATAATTGCTGCTACACACTGGTGTTGGTTGAGGCAGGGGTCACAAATTGGCGGACAGCAGTCTGGGTCCAGACGCAGATGCTGGCCTAGACAGACCTGCACCTGTAACTGATAAACTATTAAGAGCTGTTTCATTTTGAACAGAGTGTTTGTTCTCTGTTTAAAATGAAACAGCTCTTAATAGTTCTCCTCCTTGGATCACCACCTTAACGTGGTGGAGGGGTTTGCGTGCCTGCGTGAGCCTAGGAGCTACGTTGTCGGGGGCAATAGCCCCTGATAGGGTCTCCCAAGGCAAATTGGTCCTAGGTGATGGGCCAGACAAAGAGTGATCCATAAAGACATGGATGAAAAAGATAATAACGTGGACACAGCCTCCCTTGCCTGGAGCAGGGTTACCGGGGCCGCACCCTGGAGCCAGGCCTGGGGGAGGGGCTCCTTGGCGAGCGCCTGGTGGCCGGACTTTCACCTATGGGGTCCGGCCGGGCTTAGCTCGAAGGAGATACATGGGTCCACTCTCCCATGGGCCCACCACCTGTGGGAGAGGTAGTAATCCGGGTCTGGTGCATTGTGGATTGGGTGGCGGTCGGGGTCAGGGGCCCTGGCGTTCTGATCCTCGGTTACTGAAACTGGCTTTTGGAACATGGAACGTAACCTCTCTGGTGGGAAAAGAGCCTGAGCTGGTGCGCGAGGTTGAGAGGTACCGGCTAGATAAAGTGGGCTCACCTTGACACACAGTATGGGCTCTGGAACCAACTGAAGTGGCCAAGGTGGTAGGGAAACTCCTTGGCGGTAGGGCCCCGGGGGTGGATGAGGTTCACCCCGGGTTCCTCAAGGCTCTGGATGTTGTGGGGCTGTCCTGGTTGACACGTCTTTGCAACATCACGTGGACATCGGGGGCAGTGCCTCTGGACTGGCAGACTGGGGTGGTGGTTCCCCTTTTTAAAAAGGGGGATCGGAGGGTGTGTTCCATTTATAGGGGATCACACTCCTCAGCCTCCCGGTAAGGTCTATGCGGGGGTACTGGAGAAGAGAGTCCGACTGATAGTTGAACATCGGATCCAGGAGGAACAATGCGGATTCCGCCCCGGTCGTGGAACACAGGACCAGCTCTTTACCCTCGCTAGGATCCTGGAGGGTGCATGGGAGTTTGCTCAACCAGTCTACATGTGTTTTGTGGATCTGGAGAAGGCATTCGACCGTGTCCCTCGGGGTATTCTGTGGGGGGTGCTCAGGGAGTATGGGGTACTGGGCTCATTGTTACGAGCTATCCAGTCCCTGTACAAACAGAGCAGGAGTCTGGTTCATATGGCTGGCAGTAAGTTGGACTCTGTCAGGGCTGCCCGTTGTCACCGGTTCTGTTCACAATTTTTATGGACGGAATTTCTCGGCGTAGCCAAGTGGCGGAGGGTGTCCGGTTTGGTGGTTTCCATGGTTTCCGGTTTCCATGTCTGCTTTTTGCAGATGATGTGGTCTTGTTGGCTTCATCGAGCCGGGACCTCTTGCTGGACCAGTTTGCAGCCGAGTGTGAAGCGGTAGGGATGAGGATCAGCACCTCCAAGTCCGAGTCCATGGTACTTAGTCGGAAAAGGGTGGAGTGCTCTCTCCAGGTTAGAAGCGAGATCCTGCCTCAAGTGGAGGAGTTTAAATACCTCGGGGTCTTGTTCACGAGTGAGGGAAAGACGGAGCGTGAGATTGACAGGCGGATTGGTGCAGCGTCAGCAGTAATGCGGGCTCTGTACCGGTCCATTGTGGTGAAGAGAGAGCTGAGCAGAAAAGCAAAGCTCTCGATTTACCATTCAATCTACATCCCAACCCTCACCTATGGTCACGAGCTTTGGGTAGTGACCGAAAGAACGAGATTGCGGGTACAAGCGGCTGAAATGAGTTTTCTCCGCAGGATGTCTGGACTCTCCCTTAGAGACAGGGTTAGGAGCTCGGACATCCGGGAGAGACTCGGAGTGGAGCCGCTGCTCCTACACGTCGAGAGGAGCCAGCTGAGGTGGTTCGGGCATCTTGTTTGGATGCCTCCTGGACGCCTTCCTGGAGAGGTGTTCCGGGCTTGTCCAACAGGGAGGAGGCCCCGGGGCAGACCAAGAACACGCTGGAGAGACTACATGTCTCGACTGGCCTGGGAACGCCTCGGTATACCCCCGGAGGAGCTGGAGTCGGTGGCTGGGGAGAGGGAGGTCTGGGTTTCTTTGCTCCGACTGCTTCCCCCGCAACCCGGATAAGCGGTGGATAATGGATGGATGGATGGATGTTTGTTCTAAATGGTGTGATTTTTCTAGTTAATACAGTTCAGGTTTAGCGCTCCAGGAAACTACCAGACTAAGTGCATGCTTTTCTGCATATTACAGAAGAAGCTACTCAGCCAATCAGATCTGTTCGTTATGATAAGTGCTGTGATTTGTATGAGTGATAAACACAGGGCAGGGCTCTGGACACCACTGTCCAATAAAAATAGCCCAAGGGTAAAAGCTCTTTTGGGACACTTTGGGACAACAGTGTTTTGTGAGGTAAAACCTCTAATAAGAAGGGAATGATTACAGGTTGAAATGTTCTCATAACAGTGAACCAAGAGCCAATTCACTTGCTGTTAATGGACAGAGTCCTGCCCTCCAGCAATAAGAGCCAATCAGATTGCTGGTTATGAAAAAGCAGTAATGTCAAATGCAACAACAGGACTTTCAGCACTTTATTTACCTACACATTTTTTTCCCCCAAAATCATTGTTTTAGTTGTAAATTTTGCTTGAAATGGGAATAGGACATTTTATTTAGAGTATTTGATATTTTAAAACTAATTGCATTAAAGTGCAATTAGATTTGACATTCAGATGTTAACTTTTGCTATAACTACAAGGCTGCTTCAGTACGCAGGATATGGTACTGATCATTCATTCATTATCTGTATCCCTTATCCAGTCCAGAGCCTACCTGGAATCCTTGGACGCAAAGTGGGAATACACTCTGGAAGGGGCGCCAGTCCTTCACGGGCAACACACACACTCACATTCGGGCACCTTTGAGTCGCTAATCCACTTGTAAACGTGGTTTTTTTTTTTTTTTTTGGACTGTGGGAGGAAACCAGAGCACCCAGAGGAAACCAGAGCACCCGGAGGAAACCCACGCCAACACGGGGAGAACACACCAACTCCTCACAGACAGTCACCTGGAGCAGGAATAGAACCCACAACCTCCAGGTCCCTGGAGCTGTGTGACTGCGACACTACCTGCTGCGCCACCGTGCCGTCCTGGTACTGATCATAATGCCAATAAAGTTATACTCTATGTTCTGGACTTTTCTCTAGTTGGACCTTAATGAATTTTAATGAATTACCCCTCTTCTAAAGAATGTAAAGCTCTTTGGGTGTCTGTAGAGTGTAAGAGAGTGTGACTTGGACAATATAATTCAGGTGGTCTCAGTGTTTAGGCTGATATTCATTCATTCATTTTCTGTAATCACTTTATCCTGTTCAGGGTCGTGGTGGGTCTAGACTCTACCCAGAGTCACAGGGCACAAGCTAGGAACACACTCTTAACAGAGCTGTCCATAACAACGCAAATCACATACACACACATTCACAAACAGGAGGAACCCGGAGAAGCCCAGAGAGAACACACCATGTTCCTTACAGTCAGTAACGTGAGGTGGGGTCTGAACCCACAAACCCAGGATTCTGGTGCTGTGTGTCAGAGACATTACCTCTTGCGCCTCTATTCCACCCTGATTAGTGTATTGTATGTGTATTTCTGTCTTTCGCATTGTGTCAATGTTCTGTGCGTTTGTCATCAAATAAATATTAAACATTTATTTGACTGAGCATTCAACATGGAACTGGGACACCTCTGTGGTAAACAAATCCACTGTAATATGTTTGAAATTTGAATAAAACGTGTTATTACAACAGCAGTGTAAATTAGTCATTGCAATGCTGTGCTGTACAAACAAACTTGTTTATGAATTTTGGGATTAGTTTTGATTATAATGTGATTTTCAACATAATCCCTTTGGAGTGTGTTTTGGTGTGTTCTGAAATGTTCTGATGTGTTTGAGAGAGCGAGAGAGAATGTTTGAGCATGTGTTATTAATACTTTTTGACATTGCATACAAAATATATCATCAATCAAAAAATCAATCGCTATTATCCTGGTTTGCATCCCTCCCTCTTTCCCTCTCTCTCTCTCTCTCACCCTCTGTCTCTCTCGATTTCTTTCCCTTCAAACACACACTCACACACAGAGTTCTGTGGAACATTAAAGTTTGAACAAAACCGATTTAACCCTGTCATTAAGAGAAATGGCCACACAAATACAAATAAGTGCGAGTGTGTGTTTGGTTTTAAAGTTATAATAAATTTCTCTGTTGCTGTAGGCCACAGTAAAGCATTCCGAGAAATCAGATCTATCACTGTTTTTTTTAACTTTTTACTTATATCTTTATTTATCATCCTGTTTGTTTGCACACCCTTCCTTCCTTTCTGTGTATGTGTGTCTCATTAAGTTTGTGCTGTGATATTAACAAATGAAAATACAAAACTGTCAAATAGTCTGACCTTTACAGGCCTGGGGTGTGTGTTTATGACACTGTAGACATTGTAGATGTGATTGTGTGTTCTCCCTGTGTCCGTGTGGGTTTCCTCCGGGTGCTCTGGTGTCCTCCCACGGTCCAAAGACACACGTTGGTAGGTGGATTGGTGACTCGGAAGTGTCCATAAATGTGAGTGTGTGAGTGAATGTGTGAGTTTGTGTCACTCTGCGAAGGACTGGCGCCACCTCCGAACCCACAACCCCAGAACCCTGGATCTGTGTGACAGTGACACTACCTGTTACATCACCAATGCTGCTTTTTGTTATTTATAAGATACAAAATGAACAGATGATGGACATGAAAATATTTTGTTTACAAACCTGTTTTTAAAACTCTTGATTAATAACAGACCTGTCCTTTGCAAATATTTTCTTTTGACATGGATTCTTCTTTTAGCCTATATTTTGACATCACACTAATATTGTTAAATATGCAGGGTTTCACGTGCTGAGAGGGTGTTTGATCATATCATAGGCATTTAAAGGCATAGTTCACAATTGTAATCAAAAACACTTTGTACATTTCAGAAGATGTTTCCTCGCCATTTGCTAGCTCTCCAGTCTGTTTGCTTGCTGGAAACCAATCTGATGTGTTAAGTCCTGTATATGAGTGAAAAGACAAAATGGATAGGTTCATTATGGTAGTCTTTCTCTCCCTTATGACAGAGGCATCTGGAGTATTTGTAGACAATGGAGAGAATTCCATACATTGAAAAGCACGAACCGAAATGAGGATATTGCTTATAACTACTCCATAGAAGAGTAATATTGACTTATATTTGCTGTTTCACTTAAGGTGGAAATGTCTCCAAATTTGAGAGACGGCTAACTGCACTACAAAACTAAACAACTCAAGTTACAAATATAATTCAAACAGTAAATAACATCTTACAGACAAGTCAAACTTTGTCCACATTCAAACAACAGTTGTTTTTTCTCTTCAATCACACAGTCCAACTTTTAGCTTCGGAATGTTAACAATCAGAGAGAACTGCAATTGCCCACAATCTTAGATGTTCCCTTTAAGAGGCAAAATTTCACTTGGACTGTTTGAGACATTTCACAGAATACTCAATGTATTCCCTGCACCTCTGGACCTTTCAGTATATACTTGTTATAACTTTCCCATATCTGGAGAAACTCCAACTCCCAGTAGAGACAGAGAGTTAACAGATAAGACAGAGAACATAGCAGAGGACAAGAACAGAGAGAAAGAAACACACAGACCAAGTTTAAAGAGAGAAAGGGGCCAAAAGGAGAGAGTTTGTATGTTTTGGCCTTTTGTCGAGACATTCTGATGACTCAGGCTGCATGTATACATTCCATGGAATTGTGCTGCTCTCCTCAGCGTGGAATTTCCTGTTGGCTGTAATTATGAACACTGAGCTGAAATTAGAATAAAATCCGCTCCATTCACGGATGTAATTACTGACATTCAGAGGCTTGCTAATCCTCGTCTGGAGGAGTAGAGCGTGACCGCCGCGTTTCTCGCCTTCCTATGCCTGTTTGAAGCTGAAGGCCAGGAGTAACAGGGGTCACGGCAGAGCTCTGTTACAACCCCCCTCCCCCCAACACACACACACACAGACACACACATCTCTATTACTCTACCATCCACACACCCTCAAGCTGTCTCTATCCTTTCATGTTCTTGCATAGTGGACCTAAAGGCTTTTTCACGCTCCAGTCTGTCCACAGCCATTACACTCACACACTCAGTTTGGAAATGGATTTAAAGCTCAGTATGTCTATAATTATCACTAAACCGCTCTATATATAACACAGTCTACCTCTAACTAGCAATATACCTGGTCTATCTCCTTCTATCTGGTCCTATTTATCACTAATCCCATCTCAACCTACCCTAAACTATTAGCACTAAACCTACAACAAACTTATTCCATCTTCTACATGTACTCCGGTCCAACCTCTAACCTACAGGTATTGTTTTATTTCAAATTATAGCTCTACATCTTCAAACACACAAATGTTTATTTTAAACAGGTATTGACAGAAACGCACCTGAGGAGAAAGACACATTGACGTCCTGCTGCAGGTTTAACACACAGTCACATGGGCGCTTATCGATGTGGGTTGCCACACTCCACACTCCATTTAGAGAAGATGCTCCAATCGGTACACCTTAAAACTAACTGCTAGATGCCAACTGCTGCTGGCCAAGCAATCATTAGCCCCAGGCCGGACCCTTCTGTCCAGCGCTGAAAAGTAATTGATCCAAAACTGAAACTGTAATAGCTCCTTGCCATCCAGATCACTCCACAGGAAATCAATAGGTCTGTAGCCTTAGTGCTAATCATCACTACCAGAGACAGAGAGGGAGGAGTGCAGCTGAATTTTTCATGCCATCAAACCTATGGCTGTTAAGTCTTCAGAACATTAGCCCACAGGCCTGTTGACACACATTATGGTTTGTTTGCTACCATGTTTTTTTTTTTTTTTTTTACCCAGTTTTTGCCACACACTACATATGCCTCCTCCAATCACATGAAGATAATGAGCTGTACAGAGCAAAAGCTTTCACAAGCTTCACAGAGCTCAACAACCATAAAAAAGAATGCTTACTACTAACTCCCATCAGGTCAACACACTTTGAGAAGAACTCTAACTGCTAATTCTGTTACATCAGCTCAACATGCTTGAGGTTGAACACACTAAATGCCCATTTCTTTTGCACTCTACGGGCTGATTGCGAAAGGAAGGTTTGATTATGGCTTACTTATTGGTGGATTAGCATAGCTGCAGCGCTAGGTTGATTTCTCACTTCAGCTTAGAAACGCTAACGGACAAAGGCAATCAGGGTCCATACAGCCCTTCATTCTCAGGGAGAAAGAGAAGGACTTCTCTGTGGAAAAGCTTTTTAACCATAATCTTTTTGAAAAATTGACATTTTAATTTATTTTAAATCCTACCATTTTCCATGAGAACTATATTTCTGTTTTTATTTATGTCTCACTTATCTGCTTAAAAGGTGGCACATTTTTGTTACAGTAAAATGTAGCACCACGTGGTATTGGATAGAGAATTGCTACAGATTCATAATTGCATTCTCTCTCTCTCTCTCTCTCTCTCTCTCTCTCTCTCACACACACACACACACACACACACTGAAGAATGAGGGTTCATTATATGTCCAGTGAAACCCACTGTTAATAACCCCACCCCCTCTCTTGTTCTCTGGTGGCTGTAATGTTAGCTGGGGGCAACGATGGGCTGTTATTATGTTTCCCCTTTTTTTGCTGGGTAAACACAAACATAATCAAACTAAAAACAATGGCTGTATGTGAGCTTTCTCTGGGACTTTTCAAAGTTTTCTCTTGTCTTAACACCCCCAACACACACACACCCCCCATTTTCCTCATATTACCTTGCTTGCCCAGCTCCCTGCGGGAAACACACACACACACACACACACATAAACATTGAGATGAATATAAAGATGTTATTTTTGTTGTTTTGTTGCTCTTTTGCCTCTTTATCAGAGACACACACAACTGAAGTGAATAGTTGCTGGAAGAAAAGGACCAGCAACTGACAGAATATATCATAATGCATTGCACATTAAAAGCAATAATGAATGTTAGAATACAAATTATTAATTATTTTGGGTAATAATTTATTATAAGAAGTCATTCAAAATTACTGAGGCCTAAATATCCTTTCAAGTGTCTGTTGTTATCATCAGTTTGCTTTTAGAAAGTGCAATCATAATTGGCCTTTATTTGTGCTGGTTTATATTTATGTCTGTGATTAAGAAAGGCAAATGTAGGTGTTATGTGTCTGGATGAATGACAACAAACAATTTTCCAGTATATAACTTATTTTAATTAAACACTCTGCTGTATCTTTAAATCCTTTTAACCTGAAGAATCCTCAGCGTGTGTGATGTGGTTTGGAGTAAATCTTTGTGCTTCAAACCATTGTTGTTCTGCTTTGGGAAGCTTTGTGAAAGTAGCTCATTATAGCAGTTAGCATGCTAACACCTCCCCTGCTTATCCACCCACTGCTGGTACCACTTTAATATTTCATTCCATCATTACAGTGGGATGTGGTTCAGCAATAACTATGGAATTACACGTTATGGACACTACAGCAGGGATTAATCTTTTACATGTGACCTTATAGTTTTAACACTGTAAAACTGTTTGAATAATAATAATATGGCCATTTAGCAGTTGTCTTTATGTTTCATTAGCAAGAGAAACATTTAGATGTATAGCTCCCCACCACACACCCCCTTCCATAAACATTATTACATTATGACAAGGGTCCATAGTAAGAATACAACTGGACTGTGGTGGTTGGATTCTTACTGGTTTTAGATTAAAATTGTGCAACTGGTTGAAAAAAATGACAGATCGGTTTAATAGAATGACCTGAATTAATAAATATAAAGCATTTGGTTGAATAGGATTAACTACATGTTTGAAAAAAATTAGCTTAATGATTTAAAATTATACTTTGAACGGATTAGTAATTTAATGATACTGACGAAGCTTCTACATAGTATTTTGAAACTGGCTGAATAGGTTTAATTAACAGATTGAATGATATTGAACCAACTGGTTAAACAGGGTGTGTTCTCTTTGACTGGGGCAAGAGAGAACATGCTATTTGTCTAGGTGGTTGATTAGGGTTGACAAAGTGTTTGGATATATTCTAAGTGGTTGAATGGGATTGGCTAAGTGATTGGACATTAATTAACTGAAAGAATTGGAATAGTTGCCTGGTTGAAAACTGTTTTATATGAAAAATGTTTTGGTTGAACAGATTTAATTATATGATTGAACTAGTCCAGACGTGTCACAAAGTGAAAACAAACGGTGCATTATGAAATGTCCTGGGTGTGTTACTGCAATGTGGCCAAGGATTATAGATAGTCTCTAGACTCATTGCAACCCTATTTAAGATGAAGAGTTAACAGAACATGAATGAATGAATGAATGTATAACAAATGATAAATGGGACTTGTTTGAATTTGATTAGCTGAAAGGTTATTTATTGGTTAACTGGTTGAAATGGATCTAGGTCTTGGTTGAAGGGTTTCAGCATCTCTTGCTAGTGTTTTTCTTTGTAACAATTTTTTTTATAGACTACAATCTACAGCTATACCCTCCAGAACAATTCATTAAATTGCAAATCATTTTCACAACATATCAATGTCAAAATGCTGAGGAATCTGGGATAAATACTGAATGAATTTTTTTTTCCATTTGGCTAAATTTACTATTGTTTCTTTCTCTCTCTGCAGCAGAATAGCTGAGCCTTTGCAGATTACAGAATATCATTTATATATCAGCTGTGTGCTCCATTTAATAGCATCCCGTCACAGAGAGACAGAGGGTGAGGGAGAGAGACAGACATGAAACGACTGCAGAATGAGGAATGAGGGAAAAAAGAGAAGCTAAGACAGAGGGGATTAAGAGGTGGTGCCAGGATGAAGGGCAATATAGTCTCAAATTTGTTATAAATAATCATAAAACCCATTTACCTGCCAGAATACACTATACATATTTTAAAAGAACTGCCCAGGAATGAATTAATGAATAAATAAATAATCCTCATTTTTGACTAATTTTCTGTCCTTACCCCAGACCTGTCTAGACGTCTATAGTGATTGTGATTTGCGTTTTTTTTAATGGGCACTATGTGACTAATGTACTATTTTGATATATACACCCATGAGAATGGTCTCAGCTTTTTAAACAGACATTCTATAACAGGAGTCATGAATATGCAGACAGCGGTCCGGGTCTGGACCCAGACACTGTCCTATCCAGGTCTGGACCAGTAACTGATAAACTATAAAGAGTTGTTTAATTTTGAAGTTTTAAGCAGTGTGATTCTTCTAGTCATTGTCGTTCAGGTTTAGTGCTCCAGGAAATTCACAGAATAATCTTCTGCATATCAGCCAATCAGATCTGTGCATTATGATGAGTGCTGTGACTTGAATGAGTGACACATACAGGGCTCCAGACTCCGCTGTACGGATTACTGGTTAAAATTTTAAAAATAATTTTTCACTGTTAAAGTCCCATCATTCAACTTAATAAGCCAATCAGCTTGCTGTTAATGAATAAAGTCCTGCCCTTCAGCAGTAAGAGCCAGTCAGATTGCTGGTTATGGAAAAGAAGAATGTCAACCGCAACTACAAAAGTCATTAGTGAATTTATTTATGGTTTTTTTTTTGTCATTCTTTTATTTGTGAGGGCGGCACTGTGACACAGCAGGTTAGCGTCACAGTCACACAGCTCCAGGGACCTGGAGGTTGTGGGTTCGATTCCCGCTCCGGCTGACTCTCTGTGAGGAGTCTCCCTGTGTCCGCGTGGGTTTCCTCCGGGTGCTCCAGTTATCGTTATCATATCACTGTACCACAAGAAAGACAGACAAACTGGAAATGTTTTTATATTATTAAACCGCTATGTATTGTGGAATATTGGTCCGTAAGTAATGTACATGTGTTGTTCACTGGATTTATGGTGCATTGTGGGTAATAATCTAGTGTACTTTATAGGTAATCAAATCACTCACTGAGAATTCGGACAAAGTACAAAATGGCCGACACACTAAATAGTACACTAACCAGTGAATAGGGAACGACTTCAGACACAGCCAGAGACATGTTGCTGGATCTTTGTCTCATTCTGAGTTATAAGAACCAGCCGGTAATTTTGGGAAAAATATTTTGCTTTAGTTTTTACCCTATTTTCCCTTACTCTTGGGAAAGCCAGCTTTCCCCTGGCGTCCTGGACCTGCTTCCTGATGGGTGGCACGGTGGTGCAGCAGGTAGTGTCACAATCACACAGCTCCAGGGACCTGGAGGTTGTGGGTTAGATTCCCACTCTGGGTGACTGTCTGTGAGGAGCTGGTGTCTGTGTGGGTTTCCTCCGGGTGCTCCGGTTTCCTTCCACGTTGGTGGGTGGATTGGTGGCTCAAAAAGTGTCCGTAGGTGTGGGTGTGTGTGTGAATGTGTGTGTTGCCCTGTGAAGGACTGGCGCCCCCTCCAGGGTGTATTCCCGCCTTGCGCCAATGGCTCTGGACCCACCGTGACCCTGAACTGGATAAGCGGTTACAGATAATGAATGAATGAATGTTTACTGGCATTAGACCATGCTGGGGCAGTATCTCTAGGGACTTGTCCAGTTTAATAAGGGAAAAACATTTTTTGATGATGTCATTTAAAGGCAGGAAAAATTACTTTGGTGTGGATTTGATGTTTTGTTAGCGGGTGGCATGGTGGTGCAAGGGCATTGTTGCTGCCACACAGCTTTTGGGTCTTGAAGTCCTGGGATCAATCCTTGCCTCAGATCATTTTCTGTGGGGAAATTGGTGTGTTCTACCTGCATATCTGTGGGTTTCCTCCATGATAACTGGAGGAATAACTGGATAACTGGAGTTATCCACCGGATAACTGAACTGGATAAGCAGTTACAGACAATGAATGAGTTTTCAACTGGCACTGCCTTTACAGCTCAAAGGAAGAGTCAAAATGAACTACTTATAACTCATTCATAATTGAGACAAAGAAGGCTTTTGGGAAACACTTAAAGTTGTTCATAAATTGCTAAGATTAATCATTATTGGGAAATGCACCCAGATATTTTGTATTAATTTTCCACTGAACGTCACTAATCTGGATTATGAGCTCATTGAGGATTTAAACATGATAATGCTATATGCCACAAACGAGCTAACAATCCTGTGCACTGAAATGAAGACAAAGTTAAAGTCTACTATTAAATTTCAGTGTTTGTTAAAAATCATGATCAGCTCCTCAAACTGGAGCCTAGGAGTTATTAACTCTGAACTACATCACAGGACAAAGATTGTTGCTCTGTGTTTTGGGGATTATGAAAGTTTCAGTCGATGATGCTAGCAGCAGTGTTAGCTTGTAAGTAAATAGCTAGCATTAATCTTATTTAACTCCTTAATGAGCTGGTAATTCAGAGAAATGATATTCAGCGAAAAAAATAACACTGAACAAAAGTGGATCTGGGACTGAGACTGAATTTCTTATATCAGAGTTAAACACATTAGCCATGAATACAGAACATATCTATGTGTAAGAGACCGTTTTTCCTAGTAGTGATGCTTGATTAACTATGTGACTGACAGAGAATGCATGCAAACACACACACACTGTAATTTTAAGGAGTCTCCCAGGGGTTCTGTTTCTCAGTGTGTGTTCTCTGTTTTACACTATTTGCCTCATATTTATTGTGATTGTGTGTGTGTTATTACTGAGCTAAGTGCTAACATAGAGCAGCTCCTGCTGCGACTCTTACAGACTTAAGCTTTTTTTTTATTGTCATTCACCCTAGTTTCCACAGAGACCTCTTTCCCTCTCATTTTTCCCATCTCCCCTTTTTTCTTTCTATTTAATCCCCGTCTCACCATCTCTCTCCGGGTTGTGTGATTTTGTTTTTAAAAGAATAAATGAACATATGTGGGTCTTGATTAAAACTTTTAAATAAACAATCTGATGTGAACTGCAGCATTTTGGAAAAAAAAAAAAAAAAAACAGTCATGCACCACTGCTCAAGACACATATTAATTAGCTTAAACAGAACCAGAATGGGAAAGGTTCGGATTCAGCAGTGCTTACTGAAGGATAGACACACACACACACACACAGAAGGAGAGAGAGAGAAAAAGAGAGAGAGAGAGAGAGAGAGAGAATCATATGTGCATGAATATATAAATAAAGAAAACTGGTGAAAAATCATTCACAGAGAAAGGATTTGCCTTTTATCTTTTTAAAAAAATTTATTGCAAATATAGAAATAGATCTTTTTGTACAGAAATCGGAAAAGACAGGATGAAAAACATTAACAAAAAGATAGAAAAGTAATGAGTTTTTCATTGTTTTTTAATGTAAATGTCTAAACCAAAACAGAATCTGGAGAAAATGGGTATAAAATATATACAATTTGGAATGATGGCACTCTGGATTTAGCTTTGAGGCTAATGCTATGCCTCCCAGCCTGAGATAAAAATGCTACATTTACCAACACAGCTCACAACATGCACTATATGTGCAATAGTTTGTAGACACCTTATGATGAGTAAATTAAGGTAGTTGAAGCTACATGCATTGTGGATAGTGTGTATAATCTGTATAGAAACACTAAGAAACACTAAGGCTGTGGCCTGGTGGTTAGGGAACAGGGCTTATAACTGGACGGTTGCCGGCTTGATCCTGAGCAGGCAGGTCATGACTGAAGTGACCTTGAGCAAGGCACCTAACCCCCAACTGCTCCCTGGGCACTGTGGCTAGGGCTGCCTACCGCTCCAGGTATGTGTGCTCACTGCCCCCTAGTGTTCACATGTGTGTGTGTGAGTTTCACAGCACGGATTGGGTTAAATGCAGAGAGCAAATTCCTCTGTGAGCAAGCACAGTGGCCAATAAAGTAATTCTGATTCTAATTCTGATAATTAATGCCCCAGCACTGGGCCGTGGAGCAGCAGAACTGGTTTCTCTAGAGTGATGTACATCCATGCATGACCTTACTAATGATCCTGTGGCTGCCATCAAATCGTGACAAGATGGAAACTTAGAAATCTGAAGTGGTTTCGTAAATGTTTGGCAAAAAAAAAAAGTACAAGCAACAGAAACAATTGAATTGCACAAAATGTAGCTTAATTTAGTTTTAAGTAACAGTTTGGAATATTTTGTATTACATTACAGTACTCTGAGTCCTCTACTGTACTCAGAGATGATAATTATCTGTAAAGAACATGAAGGTTAGGGTGAGAAGTCTGCTGCCAAACTCTCTTCTTTCTTTTAATTGTTTCAAATTTAATCAAAGGCCCAAAGGCACTGTGCTACTTCTAGGCACTAACATCCACCCTAGCCTCTTAAGCTACCCCCACGTCTTAACACCCTCATCAAAAAATCCAATCAGCTGGATGCTAATAGCAGTACTCTGGCATGGTAGTGTAAGGGCAGAGGGCTATTGATCAGCAGATGGAATAATTTTGCAAGCGGCCATTGGTTGTTTGTGGAGTTTTCCCATCAGGCCGTGCATGTTAGAGATGCTGGCTGGGAGCCATAGCAATTAACCTCAAGCATGCTGGGAAAACAAGCCAACAATGGTGCTGGAGCACCATACGATAAACACACAAAACATTTCATTCCAGCACAGCCAAATTGTTCAAGTCTAAATATATAGGAACAGTGGGGTATTTCCCAAAGCAACATTCCTCAGTTTAGCCAGATAACCTAATACCAAAATTAGGCTTAATTAACATGAAAAGGGATGAGATGTACCATGCGCTTGAGTTGGCTAACTTAGCAACAGCACAAACAGATGCTAAAGAAAATTTGATTGAATTTGGCAAATATGAGAAACAGCTTCCTGCTCGTGGTAGAAACCAATTAGAATGACCACTAGGATGTGCTAAAGAAACCCACGGTTTAGCAGCCAACTTAAACCCAATGTATAGATTGTCTAATAGAAAAAGAAACAGAAAAGATTCTATTTAAATATCCTCAATTTTAGGCTTAAGCTAAGTTTGGGAAATACCCAATCTGTAATGGTGCACTCTTATCAGAACACCCCTAGGGTGTGCTAAATAAAAACACAAATTACATCAAAAACAAAATATTTCATTAAAAATTGTCCCCAGTGTAGTTTTGTAGGAACAAGAAGTGGACACTTAAAGAGACAGAAAAAAAACCCCACAAATAATATGAATAAAGAATAAAAAGCGATTTGTGGTGCAAATTCTGTTATATCAGCCTCTAGGGGTAACTAAAAAAATTACATGTTGTAAACATCAACGTGATGAATGAATAAAGGCAGTAAAAGAGAAGGATTACAGAATAAAGACAGAAGTTTCGGTTCCATAATTTGTTTTCGTAGTCGACATATATCCACTCAGTTTACACAACGATAAATTTCTGCTCGTTAAAAATACAGGAAGTCATGCAAATATAACACTATTTCATTTTAATCTCTCTTTTTTTCATGTCACTATATTTTTTGGAGCTGTCTCTAGTCTTTCATTGTTAACTCTTTAATTACAGATCATTGCACGACCCCGACCATATGGAGAATAAGACCCACCCCTTCAACAAACCCCATCCACCCACCCCACGGGAAAAACAAAAAAACAAACTAAAAAACAAACAAACAAACAAAAAAAAAACAAATACAGAACAGGCGCCGTAGAAAAACAGTCATTGATATATTTTTTTTTACAAAATTCACAGAGATTAATTTAATTTTTTAGGTTTTTAGAATATAATTCAAACAAGGTCAGTGACCAAAACATTATCTAACTGCGAGACCAACAAATAAATACATGAATAAGTCTATAAATTAATACATTTATCCACAAACATACAAACAGTCACAGATACATTGATGTGACAATTTTATCACAGACTGATTCCATAGTGTTCTCCTGATCAATATTACAGCAAATATTTAATATTTTAATAATATTTAATAATATCTGTTTGTGGGGGCAAAATGCTGAAATGGCAGGGTGAGGCTACTGTGAGTGAATGTCTACTCTAGTCACCTAGTGTAATAAAGTAGCAACTGTCCAATTAAACATTTCATACATTACTTCTTATATTTTATACATGCACGCACACACACATTGCAGATATTCATAAAGTGTGCTTGCTGCATAGGCATTTTTCTGTTGTTACAGAAAAAATAAAATGAAAAATCCAATGCTCTCCAGCTGAATCAAGGTGTAGCCTTGTTTCAGCTAGCCACCAGTCTTTGTCTGGTTCTGCTTCAAACAAACATGAGACTGTCATGGGGGAAACACTGGTCTACTTGCTCTACCACAGATCCAGCCCCAGCCCAAGGGGGACCCTGAAACCCTAATGGGCCACTACTGGCATGGGAAAATGAAAACTGGAAAAATAGAGCGGTGTGTCTCCTCACTTAAGGGCAAGGCCACACGATTCCTCTAGTTTTAAGTTCCACAAATTGCGAGGTGGTCTTTTGTAGCCTGTGCTCTAAATAAATGCACTTCTTTTAAACAGGAAAACTATACTTTGGGGTCAAATATGAGCACATAACTGAGATTAATTTTGATTAACTACATGAAGAATGTGATTAATCATGTTTCATTATTTTAGTAATTCTACACACCAAATATATACGTATATAGAGACAGTAGAACAGTGCACAAAGTTTCCAAAGAAACTGCAAGTTGTGGTCCTTCATCAGCTGTGCAAGCAAAGTGCTTCTGAATTTCCAAGTCGTCAGAGATTACATAATCAAACAAACAGAGTAAAGATGGAGCAGGGGCCTGTTTATACAAAGATTAAAAGCAGTGAAGTAGCTGTACTGCATTAGCTAATGCATCTGTCCATCACCAAACTGTGAGCGAGTGTGTATGTGTAGTTAATCTGACAGGCTGAATGTATTTTACACACTGTGTATGGGTCAGCATTATCTCTATACATACACACACACACACACGCAGACTCTTTAGACAGGTTCCCGATAGCAAAAATTTAAAAGGGAATTCAACCAACATTCCCCCATAATTTAAGTCATTTTTCTTTTTTCCACATTTCGTTTTTCCTCTATACATATTAGTCGATGCATGTCTTTATATATGCATTCATTTCACCATGGAAGCAAAGTTGATATTCTTGAGTGTTAATAAACACACATAGAAATTAAACCAATGATTATTGTAATAAACAGTGAGCTACATGTCAAACTGTGACATATGTAGAGCTTAACTGTAAGGAGTTGGACCAAGGTGAAATAGTTCTTCAGATTGATGGAGAATGTGTTCTATAAGGAACATTTCTGAAAATTATTCTGTATAGATTAATATTATAGATTATATAAATTTTCCATCAATATAAAGAACCATTTTACCATGCCAAGAACAATTTGGTTCGATATAGAACATTTGCCTTTACTAAGAGACCCTTAAAGAGCCCCCCTTTTTTTTAATTAATTAATTTTTCTATTTTACATGTATGCATTTTTCCTGGTAATTGCATGACATAATATGAATGTAGTAAATATAGTGCATTTTTTATTCTCGGAGTCTTCAAAGATTTTAACTAATTACTTAAAAAAAACCTGATTGGAAATTTCACAGATTTTTTTATTTATTATTATATAATATCACTGTATTGTGGGAGATTGTATGTAAAGCTATTTGAATTAATTCTGTGGTAAACGAAAGTAATGGAAGGCCTAAATGTCCTAAAGCAAACTAAGGGTGCAAGGCTGCAAGTGTAGAAGTGTAAGAACTGAGACATGGCACATGTCTATGTTACAGCGCTGTACACACTCCTACCTCTCCTTGGTTAAAATGCTGTGTAAGCGAAACTGATGTAAATACTGCTAAATATAGCATCATGTTTATCATCTCCGCCAAGCCACAACCTCTCCCTACAAAAAAAAAAAATAAATAAAAAAAAAGGCACAAAATTAATCTTCAGCAAAACCCTGTAAATCCAGGCCACGCCGCAGTCAGCACTGGTTCATTTTTAATGAGATGCTCAGCTCAGAAATGGAGGAAGAAGGATCAATACTTAAGATTCGAGACAAAGCCATGTTTAAGAGAATTCAATTTATACAAAGTTCTGCAGGGATTAACCCAGAGAAGGCTACTAAGAACCAAGCTAACCATCCAAAGTGTACACTTTTTTAAGTACGTTAACTACACTGCAAAAATGTCTTAACTTTTACTGTATTATCAGTTATGTTTCCTCTTAAGGAACTCATACTTTGGTACTGAGACTCAATTTTGATTGCTGGAGAGTTACATTTACTGCAGTCAGTAATTAAACTGAACTAAAAAGAGTTTTAGTGGATGATGGATTTTGCTAAAAGTAAAAAAGAAAAAAAAAACTGGACAATTTCACAAGACTGATTCAACCAAAGGTGTCAAATATTATGCTACACTGCTTATGCCAGGATCAGACTACACTATATTTTTACACAATATTACAGGTTTGATACTGAACAATCATCATTCACGTTCTTCCATGAGTTGATACGTCATCATGGAGGTAGGTGAAGAAACTGTCAGCAATGTCTATAGAAGCACCGTGTGTGTTCTGAAAAGAAAAAAAACAAACAAAAAAAACTATTTTGACTCATTCCTGGGTGTCATGAAGAGAAAACATCAAAGGCAGATGTATTATTGCCAAACATCTACAGACCCTTCCTCAGTTTAGCAGTTCCACCTCACAGCTGCAGCAGCACGGTCTCTTGTTCTCTTCTCCATGTTTATACATGTGTGCCAGAGAGTGCTCTTTCCTCCTATTGGTCAAAGAACATGCCGCAGAAGATGTCAAACTAGGTGGGAAAAAAAATCACACATGCCGAATATTTCATCAGGGTGTCATGCTGCATCCAAGACGTTACATCGCTGTACTTTGATTATGTCACAGTACATGGCCCATTCCATGTTCCCAAATATCATATATGGTTGTGACGCTGGAACATTGTTGGATTGTGTTGCAAAACTGGGGGGGATATTTGTATAGTCTGATCCCGGCATTATATATTCTATAATATTTTAAGTTCCTTTGTGTCTGCACTTCTTTGTTGGGCATTCCCTTTCACCTTCAAGTCAGTTTGTGTCTCTCTTTTGTCTGTTTCCCCTTTAACCCAGTACACTTTTAGTCTAGTCTGTTTGTAACTCTAGTCAGTCTTTGTACCTCTCTCTTGTCTGGTTCCCTTTCCCTCACTTTAACTCTTTGGTTGGTCTTTTTCTCTCTCTTCCCTCCAGTCTGTCTATTCCAGTTTGTGCCATTGTTCTATTTGTCTAAGATGTTTCTACTGTTTGTATTGTTGTTGCTTGAGTTTGTTAGTGTTTCCCTCTCTCTCTCTGATCTGGCAGTATTTCCCTCTGTCTCTAGTCAGTTAGTAATTCCCTATCCTGATCTGTCTAGGTCTAGTCTAGGTCTGTCTGTATCTGTCTCTCAGTCTAGGTCTCTCTGTATCCGTCTCTCAGTCTAGGTCTCTCTGTATCCGTCATTCAGTCTGTCTGTCTATTCCAGTTTGTGCCATTGTTCTATTTGTCTAAGATGTTTCTACTGTTTGTATTGTTGTTGCTTGAGTTTGTTAGTGTTTCCCTCTCTCTCTGATCTGGCAGTATTTCCCTCTGTCTCTAGTCAGTTAGTAATTCCCTATCCTGATCTGTCTAGGTCTAGTCTAGGTCTGTCTGTATCTGTCTCTCAGTCTAGGTCTCTCTGTATCCGTCTCTCAGTCTAGGACTGTCTGTATCTGTCTCTCAGTCTAGGTCTCTCTGTATCCGTCTCTCAGTCTAGGTCTGTCTGTATCCGTCTCTCAGTCTAGGACTGTCTGTATCTGTCTCTCAGTCTAGGTCTCTCTGTATCCGTCTCTCAGTCTAGGTCTGTCTCTATCCGTCATTCAGTCTAGGACTGTCTGTATCCGTCTCTCAGTCTAGGTCTGTCTGTATCCGTCATTCAGTCTAGGACTATCTGTATCTGTCTCTCAGTCTAGGTCTCTCTGTATCCGTCTCTCAGTCTAGGTCTGTCTGTATCCGTCATTCAGTCTATGACTGTCTGTATCTGTCTCTCAGTCTAGGTCTGTTATGTATCCGTCTCTCAGTCTAGGTCTGTCTGTATACGTCTCTCAGTCTAGGTCTCTCTGTATCCGTCTCTCAGTCTAGGTCTGTCTGTATCTGTCTCTCAGTCTAGGTCTGTCTAAATCTGTCTCTCAGTCTAGGTCTGTCTGTATCTGTCTCTCAGTCTAGGTCTGTTATGTATCCATCTTTCAGTCTAGGTTTTTCTGTATCCGTCTCTCAGTCTAGGTCTCTCTGTATCTGTCTCTCAGTGTAGGTCTGTCTGTATCTGTCTCTCAGTCTAGGTCTGTCTGAATCTATCTCTCAGAATAGGTCGGTCTGTATCTGTCAATCAGTCTAGGTCTGTTATGTATCTGTCTCTCAGTCTAGGTCTCTCTGTATCTGTCTCTCAGTCTAGGTCTTTCTGTATCTGTCTCTCAGTCTAGGTCTTTCTGTATCTGTCGCTCAGTCTAGGTCTGTCTAAATCTGTCTCTCAGTCTAGGTCTGTCTGTATCTGTCTCTCAGTCTAAGTCTGTCTGAATCTGTCAATCAGTCTAGGTCTGTTATGTATCCGTCTCTCAGTCTAGGTCTCTCTGTATCTGTCTCCCAGTCTAGGTCTGTCTGTATCTGTCGCTCAGTCTAGGTCTCTATTTAGCACTCTCTGTCCAGGTCTTCTGTTTGAGTAAATCTGTTGGTTTCCCATTTCAATAAAGTCTGTGTTATTGCATTTGCATCCGCCTCCACCAGTCCACCCAGTCCTGACAGTTGCAATTGTCTGTTTTTGAAATTAATACAAGTATTTTTCAGTGTTTTGTCATATCACCAAAAATATTATCACAAAAATTCCATGAAATATTGTGATATTATTTTATGGCCAGATCGTGCACCCCTAGTCTGATCACTTGTCTGATACAGCCTTGATATATTAGAATTATAGACCTGATGTCTTTGCCCCTAGTCTTTAACATTTTGTAAATGTGCAGAAACCATCATTTTCTTTTTTTAAACACAATATTCCTAGAAGTATTATTATTATTGGTGCAAATGTCTTTACAAAATCTTCACTTCAAAAAAAAAAACATCACACAATGGAAGGAAGCTGAGCATTTGCATTTTTTAAACATTGTAATAAAATGTTCCCACAGCCAAAATGGAATACTAGAACATTAAGGAAACTACATATTGTAGTGGAGTGTTCCCAAAACAAAAATGTTGTCTGGGCTTTCTTTTGCAAAGAAAAAATAATAATACCCATTAATATCAAGCCTACAGTAAAGTAGACTGAGACTAATTGTGTTTTTACTGTGCTTACTTCTCAGTTCTGTAAGTTCTCAGGGCTGTATTTCTGGAGCAGAACTGAGTAAATTACCCACTAGCATTTAACAACTGATCCTGTTAGCGAAGCCGCTTGGATTTTAAGGTGCTTTTTGTGGTTCCTCTGCCTGACCACAAGGCTTTAACCCAGAGAGGATCTGACAACCCTTGACCAGGTGATAGCAGTGTCAATAAAGTTTAAAGAAAAAAAATAAATAAATACTGCAACACAAATTAGAACACTAATTTCAAATTAGCAATCTCATACCCAGGGCCAGGGATCAATTATCTCAGAGATCAACTACATTTAAAACCACTACAACTATGAAAAAACTTGGAAATCTTTATAAAGAGTGACATCAGCTACTTTAAGATTCACTATTGTGGATATGTTTAAATAAGCAATTTAAATAAGAGATAATTCCTGTAATTTATGACATAGTTCCAAAAAAAAAAAAAAAACATTAATTTTACATTACCAAGAAATCACATTTACAGAGCAATTAAAGAAGGCACAAAAAGGAACTATGAACTTGAGACAAGCATATATTGATATAATGGTAGATAATGCTAGCATGTACTAAAATTTCTTTAATAAATCCTGTATTCATAAAGCTTTACAAATTCACAAGGTGTTGAATGACATGCACACATGTATTGTTACCACACAAACAGTTTATGATGTGATCATTTCAGGCTGAATGATACATTATAATATCATAAACACTAACACTGTTCTTATTAACATGTTGTAATGCACTGTGGAGCCTTACACAAGAATAATATACTCTTGTTATATATAATTATAATTACTAAGATCAACTATGCTGGCTTATTCCAGATATTATAAACTATTATATATGTAATATAATGCAATATAAATGCATTTATGAAGCCTTAAGTATCTAGGTTTAGATGGATATCTTGCTATTTTTATTTTGATACTTTAAATGCAGAATTGACATCTAAATAGGTAAATATTGATCAGGAGGTCACTATGGGGAAAAACAGACATTCAGTTGAACATTTTTTAACAAACAGACCATACAATTGAGAAAATAAATAATAATATATTAAGATATTCTTGAATAATAACATCAATAACAGAAACAGTGCAAAATTCAGTATCACTAGAAAGCAAATAAATATATCAATCAATAAATAAACAGTACACAAATACAGATCCTATCTCTCCCATGTTTGGCACCTTCCTTTGGGTTTAGTCTTGTGTTGTTTTCTTTTTCAAAAAATGCACTTAATTACCATGAGTCTCTGTAAACGTAGTCTATAAGATTTTACCTGGAAATGCACATATTTAATATATGAGTAGATGATGTAGGTGAATGTGATCTTGTACAAAACAGTGTGTTTTATGTGTATAACTTTCAAGTGAATGTTCATTTTACTGTATTTTACTCTTTGTAAATATGTCTATCAACCTTAAAAAATAGACTGAGTTTATGTGAAGTTTGTCACAGTTAGCCTCCGGTTTGTTTCCCAAAAAACAAAACAAACAAACAAAAACAGCTGTGTTTGTGTGTTTTGTGTAGGTTTATGAAAAAACCCAGCTGAAATAACTGACATAAAAAAATAAGAAATAAAAGGTAATGCACTATCATCAGTAATCAGTATTCTCCAGCAGATGAAAGCAGGTGAAAGCAGATTGAAAAAAAAATATATTGTTAAGTGAAATCATCTTAAATCTAGTCGTTATATTTAACATATCTATTTATGAGATGTTAAAATATTATTAGATTATTCAACTACTACTTTTTTTTATATGTTATGCAATTTCTATCAATAGAAATTGTCTTTTTCCACTGGCCCACATTATTTCACCTAACAATGTTATGATCTGCCACAAGAAAAACACATTTTCACTGGATGAAATTTCATAAAACAAGTACAGTTTTCTAGACATAATTCCATAACATTTTTACAAATATCTCATAATGAGAAAGATTAGGTATATGAACTAGACTTACAGTGATTTCACTTCATTTATTGCAGCAAATGTCAACCCTAAAAGCAATTATCTAAAATGCTTAGGTTTCAGAATAATACACATAAATACAATTCCTGGGGCACCGAAATTATTTCAGAACTGAATAACTACCACCACTGGAAAGAAACTTAATTTAATGATTTAGAGTTTTATTGTCACCATGTGGGTTTAATGATCACTTCACAAAGTACAGTTTAAAATGAGAACATAAGTCTTATGTGCAAAACCAAAATATAAAAAATATAAAACTAGTCCACAGTAAAAATGTTGAGGCCAGAAAGAGAGTACCCAAACTTATCAATAAGCCTGGTCCTTCACTAAATTGAATGTGATTTTAAATCACTGGTTAGTGTTTTGGATAAAGCATCTATGCAACCGATCAGCTTTGATAATCCCCCCAGTTAACTACACCACCCTACTCCAATAAGAATCTGTGGGTACAACTCAGAAGCCGAAAGCAGTAACAATATAAACATAGTTAGTCTGAATTAGAACATCTGCCAAATTCAATAAATCTAAACAGCATTACGGGCACAATTTGAACTTGTGGAGATGAGCTATACACCCTGTATTCAAATTAGTAGGGGATCAGTTTTTTCACATGGGAGTATCTTTCATTTATTAACAAGATTTTTTTTTTTTATGTTGGTCATCCTCCAGTCTTTTGTCATTGTTCACTGAATGCTGCCCACAGGACACCATTGGCTGGTTATTTTTGGTGGACTACAGTGACACTGAGGGGTTTGAAACACCTAATCCACTTGGTACCAGCACATTTAAAACTAACACACAACTACTGCATCAGCACTGAGAATGATCAACCACAGAGGGGGAGAACAAAGTATGCAGTGCTACAGATCTACAGACTACAGTCTAATTGTAGTACCACAAATTGTTCCTGTATGGGCAGTGGAGTTAAGTGAATGAATGAATGAATGAATGAAAAAATAAATAAATTTTTCCTATTGTTATTTGTGTTTCTATAAAGTTATTTTTAAAATAGTCTTTGCCATAACAGAAGGAATATACATCCACTGCTCTTCATTATGTTCTAGTTACTGGTATAATGTGTTTTTATTTGAAAAATTTCAGTCTGTTTGTTTTGTTTCCAATGAAAACCAAGTGTGTTCTTTAAAATACACTCACTGGAGACAAATTAGGGGTTAATATTAGTTAACCTTGGTTATTTTAAATATTAACATTCCTGTATATATTATACCGTTAGAAAAGCTTTAAAATGTGGAAATTCTGATAATAAGCTCACAGGACAAGAATGTCATTCACTCTCTATTTTTTTAAGATAATTTAAAATATTAAATCATCTAAATTTTTTTGTGACAAAAAGACAAGCCTAGCCAAACCTATTTTATCATACTCTCCTAAATCCTTGACATTTAGACACAGTACATCTTCATTTTTTTTTGTTTGTCATTGATGAGTTTTTAAGTGTTTTTTTTTTAAATGGCTAAATCCAATGTATAGTCTGTACATTTTACAGTAAATGTCTTTACTGTGACTTTGTGTGTGTGGGTGTGTGTGTTTTAATGGAAATGTCCAGTAAACTGTAAATTTTGCAGTAAAATACTGGTAGCTTAGATACAAGTAAAAGTCAGAATATCCAGATGTACTGTATTGTAATATAAAGAAAATTACTGTGAAAATTCTGGGAGAGTAACTTGTTACTCAACATTAGGATTCAGATCAAAAATCATTGACATCATGATAATGGAAATATTTTTATTTTTTTTTAAATAGTACTGACATTTACTGTAAAATTACAAGACTTACATGACTTAGTATTTATATACGGAAAGAACTTAATAAATTGATGTTTGTAGTGTGTGTGTGTGTGTGTGTATATATATATATATATATATATATATATATATACACGCACACACTGGAAACATCCATTTATTTTTTTCAGGTTCAACTGCACTGAAAACCAAGACCTCAAAAACTGACCAGTTTAAACAAGAAATTACCATTACCATCTTCCCAATCTTATTTTGCCTTTAACTCTAATGAAGTGGGAGCATAAAACATCTGTGTTAATAGTAAAGTTAATGTTATTAAGGCAAATGTATGTCCAGAGCTCCTCAGAGCCCAGAGCCTTCAGCTTCATCAGCTTCTCGACTGGTTCCCTGCTTCTTTCTTCCTCTTCCTCCAGGTGATAATCACTGTTTGGCTGATTAAGTCATGTCTGAGGCCCACAGAGTGGAAAAAAAAAATCGAAAACCCAAAACCCTCCAGACGCACTTGCATGGATTTTACAAAGACCCAGACATGGATCTCAAGGGAATCTTGGGCATTTAGATTTTTTCTGGTGTCAATTCTCAATTACAGTGAATTGATCACAGACTTTTACTGCATGGATGCCTGCTCTGGGCCAATCACAGTGGCTTTCAGAAATTTTCATTTTATTTTAGTCACGGAAAGCTCTGCATATTCTTGTCACTGAAAGATCAATATCGTTAAACAATATCAGAGCTGACAGCACTTGATGTTTTTCTCAAATTCACTCTCAGTTGTAGACCAAGTGTCAGAAGAACTGCAAAAATGATACCTTGATTACATTTAAGATTATAGTTTGATTATCATTACTTCGCCCAGCTGTGTCCCACATATTGTCCAAATCTCACAAGATTAGGGCTCTGTTATACCCTACACTGGTCTCATATCAAGTAACATAATTTTATTTTATATTTCTCATTATGAATTTCTCAAGGACATTACAAGACACCTGAACATATGTTTATATATAGATTTGGCTTGTTTTAAGTAATTTTTATGAAGTGAAAATGTTTCATTTCATTTGCAGATAAGACTTGTTCAAGAAGAGGATACTTTTGTTATTATCACGAAATACGGCTCAAGAAACAAGTGATCTTATCTGTCACTTTCTGAAGATAAAATATCTTAATGAAAATGTAGCTGAGAAATAGTTGAAAAATCCTGGAACATTCATAACACAATCTCATAATGACAAATAATAGATATATTGACTACATTTAAGATGCATTAACTTAATAACAAATCATTTTATGCAGTAATCACAAAATGTGACAGACCAATTAAACCTCATTGATTAAAACAGTGAGTGTCATTAGAGCCTAGTCACGTGTTCATTTAGTGAATCAATTAGCATAAAGGCCATTGATTTGCATAAAGTCCTCCCTCTATGGCCTTTATGCTGTCCAGAGATCATATGGTGACTCCAGAGGGTAATGACCTGACTGAAGAACGTACAATTAATTATAATCACATTTTCAGAGCTGGGCAGTGTTAATATCGGCACTCTCACAACCTCATGACACCCACCCTACAAAACGGCTAATTAATTTACCCAATTAAACTGGGTAAGGATATAGCAGCTTAAAAATGAATTAATTACACTGCCCCAATATTTTATACCTCTTCCTTTTTCACTGTGGTCTGGCGTAGTTAACAAAAATGCTGAGTATTTTCATCAGGTCTAATACACACTATATATCCAAACATTTGTGGACACCATTTAAAATGAGTGATATCAGATAAACCCTTTGTAAACATGCACTGACTTTGTGAAATCTCCATAGTAAAACATGCTTAGCTGTGAGGCAGAACAGCTATATTTCTGGGCCAATAGAGGAGAATCCAGTACTTTTGAGGTGATCTTTTATCCAGTGTCACTACCTGATTTCACTAGTTCTGAATGCTTAATGCCATGAAATTCTCATAGCAATGTTCTAATATCTACTGCAAAGTCTTTCTAGAAGTGAGCACAAATTAAAATTGAGTACGCTAAATTACAGGAGAAATGTTGAATGAACAGTTGTCCACAAATGTTTGACCATGTTTGGATTTAAAAGAAGGGATTTTTTTTACCCAGTCACATTCAGGGCTATTTATAATGGAAGATAATGTGAACAGTAAAATGCATTTTTCTCCACTGACAGTGTAATTTAGCATCAAGGCTTATTCAATATATAGGACTTCATCTGGCAGAGTGCTGTATATGAAAGAAATATCAGCAACCACAAGGACACAGCATCTGTATTAGGGTGAGCATATGTCTTAGGATTTACAGGTGCAAGTGGATATGATTAGCAAGTCTAACAACAGTCTGACTATACTTACATCCAATGCTACATCTAGCTGCCAATTGTAAAATAACCAGAATTCTGTATCTAATTCAATTTTCCTTCTCCCAAATTCCATACAGACCTTTCTTTTTGGTCAAATTTGTGCAAAGATCACAAATGAATAGCCAATCTCTTTTTCTCTCTCTGAGGCAAAAATGTGGAAAGTGTAATGAATTAGAACTGGCTAAGCTACAGAAGAAAAATAAATAAATATCTGCCTCAAAAACGCTATGCTTTCTGAATGCAAAGTATCTCCAAATCCTCCCTCTCTCCTCAACGCTCTGCATTGAACATGTGTAGACGTCTCAACTGAACAAGCTCGGTTTGAGCTTAAACAGAGACCAAGGAACGGGTGCCCAGATTGTTTGAGACCTAGGCTTCAGCCATGCTGCAATTTGTGCCATCAGTTAGAACTGACAACGATTAAATTGATGAGTATCCACCTAAGATCATCCCTACAGGCTTCGATTCTACACAAACACCAATGACTGATTATTTAAGTCTATTTTCCTGTTTGAAATAGTGCACATCACAAAAATATTTTTTAGAGCTTTCGGCCTTTCATTATATTAGTACCACATTTTCCTGTGCATTTATTATTAATTCCTTAAAGAATATAATTAAAACTTAATTTCTGTCACAATAGGGTCTAAAAGTACTTAGCTTAGTTTCTGCAGCCTTTGTGTCATTGTGCCTCTGGAACCATCTCACAGTTTCTGCTGAGCAGACACCCCCTTCCAGTAGTCAAGAATGTCATGCAGATCCTCATCCTTGGCAAACTGCACTTTCTTCCGGAGGGCGTGGCCAGCAGCAATGTAGGCCTCCTCTCGGTGGCTCTTCTTGTAGGGCCGAAAGCGCTCCCAGATTTTTAGGGTGGTCTCAGAGGAGTACTCTGGGCTGGACGAGTATCCCGAGTAGTTGTGGTGGCGAGGTGATAGCTGAGAGTAGGCAGCGTCCCTCTTGGTGCGAGAGAGGGGCTTCAGGAAGGAGGCCTTCGGGGCAGGGGAGTCGATGGCACCTTCATAGTAGAGAGCAGGGAAGGAGTGTCGGTGCTCTGAGCAGTGGTAGTCTGGGTGTACCTCTAGGAGGTACTGTGGTGCTGTGCCTCCTCCACCCGAACCACCACTGCCACCGCCGCCTCCCCCTCCTCCCCCGCTGCCACCTTCTCCCCTGCCATTGCTGCCCCCTTGGACACCCACCAGAGGAAGCATCTCAGTGGGTTCCCCGCAACCAACAGGGCTAAGGCTACCTTTCTCTAGGAACTTTGAAGAATCTGGGCTAAGAGGCTCAGGCACATCCAAGCTAAAGACTCGTGCATTCTTTATGGATCCTCCAGATGTGGCACCACAGCGGTTCTTTACATTTCCGGGAAGAACAACAGCCGCATCTGCACTCAGCTGCCGTTGTAATGGCCTTGCAGCAGTGGCAGGGGGTGGGTCCCTGTAAGGTGGTGAAAGAAAACCACCTCCACTAATGCCTGGTCTTTCAGAGAGGGGCAGAACAAGAGGTACAGGGGGCAGTGCAGGGATTTTGGGTGATGACATGATCTGGCATGTCTCTGTTATTGTTGGGGAAAGAGGGATGAGTACTCTGGCAGAGGACGTTACACTCTGTAAGGGAGGAGAAGGTGCGTTTTCATTAGTGGTAATAGCTGCAGCTGCTGCCGCAACACCTACAGAGTCCAACTTTAGTGCATCAATGCAATTGTTGATAATCTGGTTGACCTTGTCCACCTCCTTTGCGATGGTAGAGATCTCTGAGTTTGAGCCTCGACCATCGTCCTCAGAGTCTTCTCCAACATCAATCCCATTCTCTTCCCTCACAATCTCTTCCCTGGCTGCTGGTACAGATCCATCTCTCACTCGTTCTTCTCCACTGGCTGATGTCCGAACATCCATGTAGTTTCCCTTGCTGGTAGTCAATGCCTCAGAGAAGGCTGTGGCCATCTTCTCCACCTGTGGAAGGGAGGAAAGGCGAGAAGAGCTGGTGTTGGCAGAGCTATGGAGCATTCCCATGCTGGAGGAAGTGGACTGCGACATCTTGCTTTGGTGGTGCTGGTGGTGGACCTGTTCGTGGAGTTTCTGCAAGGCCGAAGGGTCATTGGCTGCTGCTGCTGCCGCCTCAGGCCCATAACGCATTTCCAAAATGGTTTTCTTGACACTGATGGACTTGTCCTTTTCCTCCTGCATCCGACGCCTGCGTAGGCAGTAGTATACCAAGCCCAACACAATGACCATGCCGAACAAACAGCCCAGGATGGTCATTATGTAGTGGGTGGTGGTAGAGGGGCCTTCTCGCAGGTCATCAGGTCCTGGGGATCTTGTTGCAAACTGTAAGCAGGTGTGATTATACCTTTGTGAATTTCTGATCGAGGCTACACAGAAGGTATAATCAGTGTGGGGCTTTAGGGTGTCAAGTTTGACGATTTGTTTCTTGCTTTTCAGGTTAATAATATCAGAAACGTAACTGTAGTTGTACTGAACTAGGACGTACATCTTGCTGTAAGGCTGAGGAATCTGGACCAGCAGTGAGGCTGCAGTGAGAGAAACGGATTGCAACCTAATGGTAGGGGTGTAGGACGGGCCTGCTGTTGATAATGCTGTGGGTTGATGGTATGATCCCATTTGTTCTGAAATACCTGGCCCTATCCCGGAGGAGTCCAGATCTGGAGGCAGGGAGGTTATGCCATGAATGATCATTCCATCCTTGCACATGGATGACAAGATGGAGCGAGCATTGCGCCCATGACTTGAGACTGGGCTTAGCAAAGGAAACCCAAAAAATTCTCTTGGAGTCTCACACTGCAGTCTGTCATAAGTGTGGGTGACATTGTTGAAGGCTTCCAGCCAGGTTAGGAAGCTGTACAGTTCACAGCCACAGTGGAAAGGATTCCCAGCAAGTTCGCATACCATTAAACGCCCAAGAACTGTAAAAGTGGATGAGTCTAGTTTGGCCAACTTATTGGAGGACAAATCAAGGCTGCTAAGACTGAGACACTCCCAGAAGGTATTGGTGGAAATGACCTCAATGATATTGTGCTGCAGGAACAAGCACTGCAACCTTCCCAGTCCTCGCAGCATGCCTTCAGTTAGGTTGGTCAGCTTGTTGTATCCTAGCTGGAGCACCTGCAAGTTGGCCTGTCCTGCAAAGGCTCCATCTTCAATGTAAGAGATGTCATTCTTGGTAAGGTTGAGATCGGTCAGGTTGGTGAAACGACTCATGGAGCTGAAGAAGATGGCTTTGAGCTTGTTCTCATTCAGACGAAGGTCATGCACTGTGTTGTTGATGTGCTGAGGAATAGTTTCATAGGGTGGCTGGTTCTGGCTGCATATCGCCAGCCATACGTAACCCTTATCTCCTTCAATAAGCCAGCAGTCACCCATCACTAATGAGGGTAGAGGGAGGAAAAGCAAAGGAAGGAGAAGGAATGAGAGAGCAGTGGAGGAAACTTGGGAAAGGCTGGGCCTGATCCTTCTTTTGGCCATTTTGTAAGTGGTTGTGAGGGATGAATTTGCTTTGATTGAGAGGAGAAAGGAAAGAGATTAGAATCCAAAATAAGGAAAAAATGGCCACGGAGTGAAAGGATTACTAAGACAGTTTCAGGAAACGGGTTTCCCCCAGGGCAGTCACAGCTGTTCCAGACACAAAGAGCCAAACATTGTCCCCATTTTAACTGTTCCACATTAAAGGCTTATAGCTTTGCTTGCCACTGCAGTGACTCATGACACCTGACCTTGTGACCTCACTCTACTCTTCTCTTTGGAATATGTCTGCTCCTGTTCACACAGTCAGTTAACCCAGTGAACCACAGCATCTGAGAAAGAGAAACAGAGGAGAGAATTTAGTATAGGCAAATTCTATTATTCTATTTTTTTTTTTTTTTTTTTTGTGGTAGCATCTGAAACATTAGATATTAGCCCAAAATATCTAACTAAGCTTGCGTTGAAAAATTAAAAAATTAAGTAAAATGAATAAAAATTTAAAATTGAATGGATTGTATTGTAAAACCTGAAGATTATATTGCTATAATCCATAGTTAATTCTGAAAAATCATTTTTATGAAGTTTTTATGTTACTACAGTTATTTGGGACAATCATTATAAAAACTAAGTTTGAATTCCACAGAATTTGCATGTGTATATTTTTGGTTAAATGTGTTGTAGATTTCAAAATCTTCTCACATGCTACCACAGTCATTCATTCATTATCTGTAACCACTTATCCAGTTCAGGGTCGCGGTGGGTCCAGAGCCTACCTGGAATCATTGGGCGCAAGGCTGGAATACACCCTGGAGGGGGCGCCAGTCCTTCACAGGGCAACACACACACTCACTCACACCTACAGACACTTTTGAGTCACCAATCCACCTACCAACGTGTGTTTTTGGACTGTGGGTGGAAACCGGAGCACTCGGAGGAAACCCACGCAGACATGGGGAGAACACACAAACTCCTCACAGACAGTCACCTGGAGCGGGAATCAAACCCACAACCTCCAGGTCCCTGGAGCTGTGTGACTGCGACACTACCTGCTGCGCCACCGTGCCGCCCCTACCACACTCAGTGAAGAAGTCTATAAAATGCAAATGAAGCAGGCAATAAAACAAACCTCTGTCTTTTCTGCAGTGTTTATGAGCTGACAATGTGTGGTTATAAAACCTTATTTGCCATCATGCTCTTTGGCTTTTCAGTGAAACAAGAACAAGAACCTGCTGAAAAACAACTACACTGCAAAAATGCTGTTTTATTAAGTGTAATGATCCAATCTAATGAAGATATGCAGTTTTTCCATTATAAGTGTGTTGTAAATTTTTTGTAGAAGTATATTAATTGTATTAAATAATTTTACCCAAATAAGCGTTCCTTAATCCATTGGAATTGTTCTACATCAGCCAATGGAATAAGACATTTTCACTGGATAAAATAACTTAAAATACTTATAACAAGAAAAACTGTATAGAAATAGAATCTAAATGGTGACCAGTCAGTGTTATTCACGATCAAATCTACAGTTCTAGCATAATTCCATAAATATTATGGGATTGCAGGTCTTCTGAGGATTCATTCTGGTTTATCTTAATTCACATTACACACTATAACACTCTGTTGTTTGTTGGTTTTTGGTTTTGAAAGCAAAAAGATTTGCAAAATAATAATGGATTTTTAATAATGGATTTTTGCAAAAGGATTTGCAAATGCCATACAATTGCCATCCCATATTTGCAGGGGAGCTAAAGCAACAGAAGTGACAAAACTTAGCTGTTAGCTACCCAAGCAAAAAAGTGAGAGAGAATTCATAAATTTGCTACATCACCACTCTGTGACAGACCAGCGTTGGGTTCATTTCCCAAAAGCATAGTTGCAACTACGTTAGCAACATACATAGTTGGAACGATGCAGTTGTGACACAAGTGTTTCTCATTGGAACTATCGAAGTAACTACGTTGGTAACTTGCATAGTCCGAACCATCGTTAAACAACACAGGTGTTTCTCAAAACCGCAGTTCCACCGAACGTTCGCAACACTGGCGTTAAGTTGTGTAGTTAGAACTACAGTTTCAGGTCTGTGGTTAGAAGCTTACTTCCTGGTGACTATATATATATATATACACACCAGTGGCGGATGCTGGTCTTTCAAGGAGATAAAGCTCAATTTCGGCCTACATCATAAAATGTGTCGGTTTATTTATACATAAATTCTACCCCTTGTGACGGTGGAGGGGATCAGCAGCACTCGCTGGACAGAAACTGCGATAGAAGTCAGAAAGAGTGATAGAAGTCAGTCTCCAATAACAAGCAGCTACAAAAAAAACCCACCAGAAATAGAAGCTCGATTTGTCACTAGTCGTTTTTAACAAAGAAAATGCCGCTAAGAGGTTTAAGAAAGTCTGGTTCAACTCAGAACAGAATGAAAATTTAATACTCCCACGGATCTCTATACCAAAGGATCGCTGATTCGCTCATTTCGCTGTCAATCAAAAAGGGATTCAGACAGATCATCCAATCATCATGCAGAAGCTGAGCGTCCGGGCCAGCCGAGGCCAGCCCACTGCCCCATAGACCCCCAGAGACGCTGAGTGTCCGATGGGCGGGACAAAGCCCAGCATTTATCCAATGACTCGTCCCGTTTCGCTGCACTTCGCTATTGAACTCTGTGGACGCTCAGTGTCCTCACTGTTTAAATCACTGTGAAACTGCGGGAATGATTGAGAGGAAAGCCGCGTCTTTACCAGTGATAAGAAGCTGATTGTGAACAAAAGCTGAGCGTGTTGTAGTGCATATTTATTCAATGACATGTACACACAACAGTATATATTTGATCACTTATTTTTTGACATTTTAGGAGAAGCTGAGCTTCCCTTGCAGTCTTAGAGCAATCGCCTCTGATACACACACGCACACACACACACACACACACACACACACACACACACACAAATCATAAATAAAATAATATAATATAGTGCAAATCATAAATAAAATAATATATTTACATAAGATTTAATACAAAAATGAGGGCAGTTTTAAACTTTTAAATAAAAACAATATAGCCTATAACTAAATTAAATGTTATTATAATTAATGTTTACATTTTATTTAATTTTATAACAATTATAAAAAGATTGAAAAATGTATATAAAAACCCTGGTATTAATACACAGTCATCATTTAAACTCTGGTTTTAAATACCTCATCATGATTTTTTTATATACCTGATGTTTTGAAATATGAATGACTATTATGAAATACACTGTGTTTTAATAAAAGGAACAGGAGAGCAATACTAAGATTAGCAACTTTCATTCCCTCAACACTGTGTTATGGTATTGTTTTCCAGCATTATTCTGTCTCATCTTGTCCCACTTGAAACAATAAAAACATTACATGTTTAAGTTATATGTCGGGAATATAATAACTTTAATGTAGTAGTTCAAGATGGATTTGAATATTATTTTATCTTCAGTTCACTGAAGGGATGTCAACATGTCTTTTTAAACAGGTACAGATTTATAAATTCATTCATTACTAAATCCACCACAGATCACATTTCCTGCAGAACTGTTGGACAGAATACATCTATTTCCTATTCCCCACCTCTAGGATGAGGAGTTGGGGCAGCATGTAAGCCTGATTTACAGGCCTTTTTTGAAGTAGGGAATGGGTAGAAGGGATTGGATGCAGAAAGGATCAATCAAGGTCTATAAAAGTAAAAAAAAAAAGCTACTCATTATACAACCAGTACATTAACACAAATAAAGAGCTATATTAATTACTCTCTGGTGGGTGGGGGACACTGGGGTCTGAGGAGCTATACACTGCACTGGCAGCAAATGCTTCAAAGTCAGTGGGTCTCGGTGAGGGCCTCTGTGTTGAGGCAGCAGGATGGGCAGATGAGCTCCCAGACTGAGGGGATTCTGGAGTCTAGGGGACAGCCCAGCCCTGGGGGAGAAATGGTTCTCTATAGAACCCTAAACACTTGAAGAACCTTAGTAAGATTAAAGGTTTCTTTGTATTATGAAAGTGTTCTTCAGACTGATGGCGAATGTGCTGTAGATGGCTCTATATAGCAACATTTAGAAAAGGGTCCTATACATCACAAAAAAAAGTGTTCTATTATTAGGATTTCAAACTTGTAACAATAAAGGAACCATTTATGGTGCCATATAGAAGCATTTTCTACAAGGTGCTCTATAGAACCATCTATAGTACATTCTTCATCAATCTGAAGAACACTTTCATGATGTAAAGAAGCTTTAACCATGCAAAGGTTCTTCAAGTGTTCTATATAGAACTGTTTTCTTTACTAAAGAACCCTTGTAGAACCATTTTTAAGTGTGAGATTAGGGCATAAACATATAGCAGTTGTTTTCTCACAGATTTCCCACCTGCTATAACTGTTTAATTAATACAGGACTCACCCAGATGTAAAAAAAAAAAAATGAGTGCAAACAAAGGATGAAAAAATACAGAGTAGCACATTAACTGTACCATTTGTGTGTGTGTGTAAAAAGATTCTATCATGTTGGTGTATATATTCATTCATTATCTGTAAGCGCTTATCCAGTTCAGGGTCGCAGTGGGTCCAGAGCCTACCTGGAATCATTGGGCACAAGGCGCCAGTCCTTCACAGGGCAACACACACACACACACACACACTTTTGAGTCGCCAACCCACCTACCAACGTGTGTTTTTGGATTGTGGGATGAACCCGGAGGAAACCCACGCGGACACGGGGAGAACACACCAACTCCTCACAGACAGTCACCCGGAGTGGGAATCGAACCCACAACCTCCAGGCCCCTGGAGCTGTGTGACTGCGCCACCGTGCCAACCTCATATATATATATAAATAAGCAGGGACGTCCCTGAGAAACATGTTGCTTGTGTAGCAGCATATATTGCTCCAAAAACTGGATGTACCTTTCAGAATTAATGTTGCCTTCACAGATGTGCCAGGTTACCCAGGCCATGGGCACTAACACACCTCCATACCATCAGAGATGCTGGCTTTTGAACTTTGCGCTGATAACAATCCAGACAGTCCATTTCCTCTTTGGCCCGGAGTACACGGCGTCCATGATTTCCAAAAACAATTTGGATCACTTTGCATCAGTCTATCTCAGAGGGATCGAAGGTCATGGGCATTCAATGCTGGTTTTAGGCCTTTCCTCTTTCTTGCAGAGATTTCTCCAGATTCTCTGAAACTTTTGATGGTATTATGGTCTGTAGATGATGAAATCCCTAAATTCCTTGCAACTGTAAGTTGAGAAACATTGTTCTTAAACTGTTGGACGATTTGCTCACGCAGTTGTTCACAAAGTGGTGAACCTCGCCCCTCCTTGCTTGTAAATGACTGAGCCCTTCTGGGATGCTCTCTTTATACCCAGTCATGACACTCACCTGTTTCCAATTAACCTGTTCACCTGTGGAATGTTCCAAACAGGTGTTTGTTGAGCATTCCTTAACTTTCCCAGTCTTTTATTGCCTCTGTCCCAACTTTTGAAACATGTTGCAGGCCTCAAATTCAAAATGAGTGAAAATTTGTAAAAAACAATAAAGTTTATCCATTTGAACATTAAATTGCTTGTCTTTGTAGTGTATTCAATTGAATATAGGTTGAAAAAGATTTGCAAATCGTCATATTCTGTTTTACATTTTACACAACGTACCAACTTCATTGGAATTACTTGTCAGGTTTAATTTGTGTAATTAAACATAAGAATTTTTTAGGACCTCAGTATCTACTCTAATTTATGAGAAGCAGCATTCCCCTGTACACACATTTGCTACCATAAACCAATGTATACATTTTGCATCCAGAAACATTTGTATATATTAGAAGACACAATGGCTTGACCAGGCTGTTTGGAATCTAAAATTAATAAATTGGATAAAATTGTATAGGAAAATGAATATAAATCTAATATGAAGGAAATGGCAGATGACAAATGGGAATCTTAATGCTCAAATAAGGTTTCTTTGCATTTATGGATCTTCAACCCCCCACACCCCACCCCTTTGCTAATACTGCTAATTGCTTTGTTTTTTGTGAATACATTAAATTATTGCACTTACTAGTGTTTTTAGACCAGGCCCAAAAATGAAAAATATAAGGTTCTGGTTTTCTGACAGTGGCCAAATGTGTCTTCATGTTTTGAACGTAATCATTTTGTTCATGTCCCATCCTCAATCCAAAGCTATCTCACACATATATTGAGCACTCTGAGATAAATTGTGGTTGCTCCCGGCAACTGTTAGAGCAATACATGAGGGTGTGGGTCTATTCCACAGTGGTCACTCCTCATTTCTGAAGCTTTCACACACCGTCCTCTCAAGCTTGAAACTGCGATTGAAATTGACGATTCAATCTCAGCCCCAAAGCTGATCAATTTGCGCTCGTCCTCCGGACTCAGTCGTAACAGGGAGATAGCCCCATCCCAGGAGCTCCGCCTCCCCGGAGGACCTCACTGTGTGCAGCTTGTTCCTGGCGGCAAAGACGTCCCAGAGCATGAACTCCATTTGAACAGTCTCTAAGGCTGCATTCAAATGTAATCATCTTCCTCATAAAGAGAGCGCTGTCTAAATAGAATCGCTTCGGGAGGCCATTCTGCAGTGCCTCTCTATCTCCACAGCGACAAACACAAAGAGCCTGGATGAGCCATCACAAAGGAACACACTTAAACATGTGTAGAGGGGCTTTTTTATCTGCACAAGAAGTAATCATGCTGCCCACAACAGAAGAAAATGAGAGAGGATATAAAGGACTCATCTATGGATGGCAGTTTAATTTATTTACGGTCTGCTGAGATGCTAGCATTTTTTTCTAGGGCTTTGTCAATCCCAAGAAACCTGAAGATTAAGTCAAGAGTCTTTTAGAACACCAACTCAATTTTCTTACATATTTCAAGTAGTTTGGAGTTAACCCAAATGTATCCCAATTTTAAGTCTAATGACTAATTTCTTTGATTAAACACGTTTCTCATAAACACATGACACTACAAGCTGGAAAGGTCAGTGCTGACAGAAAGTCAACAGAGCTTGACATGCATGGAGTAAAACAATTCGATTTGCACCTTAGCTCAAAAGGCTTCTACTGTATTGTCCCAGTAAGGGATGGATTACTAGAGATCAAACTCACAACATTATTATTATTATTATTATTATTATTATTATTATTATTATTATTATAATTACTATTATTGAAAGTGCTTTGTGTTACAATTAGTGCTGTCAGTGTCACTGCATTAATGCATGTGATTAATCTGTAAACTTGACCTTTTTTTACGAAAATTAATCATTCTTCCATTTAAACGTAGGCTGCTACTATTAAATTCAAAAAGTAGGTTTCATTATTTTTATGTTGAAATAGATTAAATGTCATAACTAATTCTCACTGTTACATCTCTCTCTCTCTCTCCCTCTCTCTCTCTCTCTCTCTCTCTCTCTCTCTCTCTCTCTCTCTCTCTCTCTCTCTCCACACACACATGTGCACACACACACGTGCATGTACTTCTGATTCCTTGGTTAATCCACACATATATCTCTTATAACATGTTTGAAGCTGGAATATGGAGGTGTTTTATTGTCTGACCTGTGAGCTGCACGCTGCAGTTGTCTTAACTTAGTTGTGTTTGATGTTAACTCCATCCCTGAAACTTTTACTCAACAAATTTGATTCTCATTTGAATACATTATATTACCAAACTTAGTCACTCGGCAATCCAAATAATTGAATTCAAGTGTTCCATTAAATTCCATGTCCACAGGTGCATAAAACCAAGCAGCTATTCATACAGGCTGCTTCTACAAACATTTGCTTCAACAACTCACTCTCAGGAGCTCAGTGTATTCCAGCATGGTAAAATGATAGGATGCCACCAGTGCAACAAGTCCAGTTGTGAAGTTTCCTCATTACTAAATATTACTATCTAATAACTTTAAGAATGGGATGTCACTCAAGTTCATATGTGTACAAAGACAGACAAGTGAACACTTTACAGTTTCCTCTACTTTGTTGTAGATACCATTCAAAATATATGTTTTATCTTCCTATGCCCCTCCCCCAAAATAAAGAATGAATAAATTAAGCCAAGGAAATACTAGCATTTTAACTTGCTATTCTTTATGATTAATCACAGAATGTTGTGATTAACACAATTATTATTTTTTAATTGACAGCACTAGACGTAATATGACATTTAGACATAATATGACATTTTGGTTTGGGTAGTAAAATGGCAGGAATAGGGATCCTAAAAAAATGCATTGAGTATTGTAGCGGATACATTACACCCTCTTAATTCATAATCTGAGCTACTTCCATTAGGCAGACATTACAGGATGCCAAAAGCCACCAGGAGTATTTACAGGAGGTCATTTCTACTAAATGCAGTGGAAATTAAGCATACTTTGGGATTAGGTTTTTTCGGTGTGTTTTTGTTATGTGTTTACATGCTGTCAGCATTGTTAATGCCATAAACAAATGTTTAATGTTGCTGAAATCCTGTATTAAAAGAGGTGTTTAAAACATTTAGACATATAACATATATAGTGAAATTTGTATAATATACTTCATGATGGGCCTAAGGCTTATTTTACCATAGTATGAAGAAAAAAGATGAAAAGAGAGAACACTCATGCACTGCACATAAAAATGAAACCAGCTTTAGTCATGATCCCCTCTCTCGTTATATTTCCACTTCTCTCTCTCCCACCCTTTCCGTCCCTTAATCTCAGGTCTCCTGAGGCTTTAGCCCTTCATTATTCTCTCTCTCTCTCTCTCTCTCTCTCTCTTTCTCTCTTTCTCTCTCTCTCTCTCTCATCCTCTACATAGGTTATATCATTTAATGTTACACCCACTTGACTTGCCCTCTCTCCCTCTTCCCTTCAGTTCAAATGGGTTTATTACCATCGCTAATTTACAGCAATATTGGCAAACAGTCCCCCACTCATTCACTAATGTTCACTCTCTCTCTCTCTCTCTCTCTCTCTCTCTCTCTCTCTCTCTCTCTCTCTCTCTCTCTCTCCTTTCCTCCCACTCTCTCTGATCCACTCCAGATGTGATTTAAACAGTGTAAGAACCAGAATCTCTGTATAAATCTCAGCTGTTTCTTTCTTTTTATACATTTTATTCCCATTTTCTCCCCAAACATTAGTTGTCATCGAATCCACCCTGAAACATTGCTAAGACTCCCACTAGTCACCAAAGTGACATCAGCCTGGGAGGATGAAGGCAAGCATATGCTTCCTGTGAGACACAAATCTAGCCTCCTCCTGTTTTCTATGCTGGTGTCATGACACTGGACAGATTCACATGCTGGAGGAGAACACCATTTGCCCAGAGCTGTCACATCAGCCAACAGAAAGCTGTTGAGCTGAAAGAGTACCATGGTGCATGTGTGATGGGGAGAGGAGAGGCCATCCTACCCTCCTAGAGAATGAGACTGCTTTGGTTCTAAAAGACAGCTATACCTAAGGAATTAGGGATTACCAGTATTCACATTTTTCATATCGTCAAATTTTAACATCTCCAAACATAAACATGGCTATACAATAAAATTGGTGGGGCCTACTTTTAGATCAATAAATGATCAGTCTAACTGCTCAGTGCAGTTGCTATTCTGACTGCAAAGTTCTGAGATACCAACACACATTCTGATGATAAAAACGTCTGAGAGAAACTGTCTGAGAGTACGATTTGTGCTGGACTAACAGAAAGAAAGGAATGAGACAGATTCTGCAGTGTTTGGAACCATAGCTGGCCAGCTAGGCTTAGATATGTGAGCTAAACATCACAGCACAGACCATGTTCCAGCAAACTGAGGCTCAAATCCCACATTAAGAGGATAAAGTCCCATACAGGTGCTACTTCTGGTGTTTATTTCTTTTAATGATGATGACTATGGCTTACAGCCAATGAAAACCCAAAAGTCATTATCTCACTAAATTAAAATGTTATATAAGGCTAATTTAAAAAATGATTTTTTTAATACAGAAATGGTGACCTACTGAAAAGTATGTATAGTATATGCACTCAATACTTAGTAGGGGCTCCTTTTGCATGAATTACTGCATCAATGTGGTGTGGCATGGAGGCGATCAGCCTGTGGCACTGCTGCAGTGTTAATGGAAGCCCAGGTTGCTTTGATAGCAGCCTTCAGCTCATCTGAATTGTTGGGTCAGGTATCTCTCATCTTCCACTTGATAATACCCCATATATTAGGCGTGCTCTCTGGCCAATCAAGCTAGGTGATACTCTTGTTATTAAATCAGGTATTGGTACTTTTGGCAGTGCCCAATCCTGCTGGAAAATGAAATCCGCATCTCCATAAAGCTTGTCAGCAGAGGGAAGCATGAAGTGCTTTAAAATTTCCCTTGGACTTGATATAACACAGTGGACCAACACAAGCAGATGACATGGCTCACTATACCTCAAGCAGCTTGGATTGTGTGCCTCTCCACCCTTCCTCCAGACTCTGACACCTTGATTTACAAATGAAATGCAAAATCTATTTTCATCTGAAAACAGGACTTTGGACACTGAGCAGCAGTCGAGTCCTTTTTCTCCTTGGCCCAGGTAACACACTTCTGGTGTTGTCTCTGGGTCATGAGTGGCTTGACACAAGGAATGCAACAGTAATGGCCCATGTACTGGATACGTCTGTGTGTGGTGGTTATCCCTGTTGCTTGTGCAGCTTTTCCCGCACTTTTTCTTTCCACTCACATTTCCATTAATATGCTTGGATACAACAGGAGGGTGTCAGTGCCTGCCTTCTGGACATGTGTCAAGTCAGCAGTCTTCCTCATGATTGTGTAGCCTACTGAACCAGACTTAGGAAAACTTTGCATGTGTTTAATTTTCTGAGATAATGACTTTTGGGTTTTCATTGGCTGTAAGCCATAATCATCAATATTAAAAGAAATAAATGCTCAAAATAGGTCATTCTGTTTGTAAAGAATCTACATAATATATGAGCTTCACTCTTTGAATTGAATTAATTAAATTTTTGATGATATTCTAATTTTCTGAGATGCACCAGTCTGTGAGCACACATTCCAGTGAAGGTTCTTCTGAGTGTTTTTGTTTGTTTTCAGCAGTCATCTCCTATAGCTAATATTTCCTCTGGCTCTCTTAAAGTCACACAAATGAGCTTATTTGATAATGTACTGACCAGACAAACAGAAAACAAAAATTGAACACCCATGACATGTCATTATTAGAATATCATCCTCATTTTAAGACAGAGACAACATTTTTATATTCGGTGGTATATGGTATTACTATTATACTGCCCCAGGACTAGCAGGTATACAATCAAATACATGGATATTGAACTCACCAAATCCAGAGCTATGTCAGGCTGAGATGAGCACTCGAGTTTGAATTGCACTTGAGTCGCATATAAATACATTTATTTCGACTTGTAACTCAACCCTATTGACCCCACCTTTGTCAAAAATAAAAACAAGCATCTTTCCATCATCATCCGGGCACAGTGCTTGAAAGATAGAGATCTCTTTCTCTCACTCTGTATTCATATTATTTAGTTGATTTTGGTGCATCACAAATGTATACTGTAATCCGTGGCACCTTAAAGCTGCAGTGAGATTTCGATTACATTGAGTATTCATTCACTTATCCAATTCAGGGTCGCTTGTGAGTCCAGAGCCTACCCGGAATAACTGGGTGCAAGGCGGGAACTCACCCTGGAGGGGGGCACCAGTCCTTCACAGGGTGACACACATATTCACTCACACACTCTGTACATTATGGACACTTTCTGAGTCGCCAATCCACCTACCAACATGTGTTTTTGGGCTGCAGGATGAAACCGGAGCACCTGGAGGAAACCCACATGGACAAAGGGAAAACACACCAAACTTCTCACAGACAGTCACCCGGAGGAAACCCACATGGACACGGGGAGAACACACCAAACTTCTCACAGACAGTCACCTGGAGTGGAGCTCGAACCCACAACCTCCAGGTCCCTGGAGCTGTGTGACTGTATATATATATATATATATATACACACAGAGTCACAGTTGTATTTTGTGAACATCTCTGGTGTCAGTTATTAATTACAGTCAAGTTGATAGCAAAAAGAACTGAGCAAAAACAACTACTCCTACATTCTTATTATTTCTTTCTAAAACAGAAGTCCATGTCAGACCCAGGATTCTTTATACGGTCATGACATCCACTACAGACTAACAGCACAATTTAAGTGTGATATATTTTCAATCTCTCTTTCTCTCTCTCTCTCTCTCTCTCTCTCTCTCTCTCTCTGGGATAGATTGACAGTACTGAAGCTCTACAAGCCACAGAGACATAATGGATAGAGGCTAAGGGTCAGAGACACTGCACTTCTGATACTCCTTCAGTTTTTTAATCCTCTCTCCAGCACTAATCTTCACTCCATTCATGCCTTCTCTTCTCTTTCTTTATTCTTTCATCCTCTCCTCCATGAAAACTGAAACCTACTTCTGAACTGCCATGGGAATAAAACTCTGCCTTACTCTTTAACAAACTAGTAAATGGATGCAAAACTTTCTTGTGTCCTAAAAATGCAAGTGTAGACAGTTATATAAAAGGTTAAAAAAACATCTTAAACTTCATGGTGTTCTCAATTTCACAGTTCCCCCCTGTCTTCTTCTTTTCCTCCATGACTGCTTTATCTGTGTATGTGGTCTGTGTGTGGAAATTATAGGTTAAAATAATACATGACTTCCCTCACTCTCAAATAAGCTCCACACAATGCAGCCTATATGCTGTTTTAGGCATAGAATCCAGAGAATGTAGGCCCTAAAAATTAATGAACTAACAAAGGGCCTTGAGAAAATCTACCTGTAATTACACAAATACACTATGTGCTCACTACACCTGCTGAGCTCCTACAGCTCCATATCCACTAGGGTGGCCAGATGTCCAGCTTCAGGCGGACAGCACATTTTTCAGCTCCCGGGGAAATAGTGTCAAGTCAGTTTCAGATATGTGTGAACTTTGTAGAAAGATATGTCCCACAAACTCCCGACCAATAGCAAACTTCTGGCAGCAGTGAGGAACGACCTTAAATATCACAAGTAGGTGTCAAGTTTCCTGAGTAAAATAATAAATAATGTTATAAATTCCTTGTTCAAAATTGTGAACTGTTATATAAGTTATTACCTCCATTATGTGTTGGAGTATCAATCCTCCTTGTTTCTGGAATGATGTCCTCTTTCTGAGGGTGAAAATAGCCATCCTATTATCTACCCAGTACTTCCCCATGCTTCATGGCTGACGCTGTGTAGTTACTGCAGTAATCCTGACCTGGGGTCAATCCTTATCTTTCCAGATAAGGATTAGTCCTACCGATTAAAAAAAAAAAAAACTTTAAGAATGATGTAACTTTAGGAAAGCAACATTTAGGAGTGTTCCTAAAAGCCTTTTTAGTCTCCAAGATTAATGAATGTTAATTACTTCTTTGTTGACTCCGCCTCTGCACCTACACTGAAGCAATGATTTACATACATTTTCACATGATTATCCCAGAATTGTATTCATTTACTTCTACAATTACTACACTGAAAATAAACCCCATTTAAATGCATTTACACATCTGTACGTAAATCAAGTAAAAAAATATATATGTGTGTGGGTGAAACATTATATGCGTTTATGTTCAGAATCAAACTAAGCACCTAAGGATTAGTCTCTAATACTAGGAACGTACTAACTACATAATCCAAGGTAGTAGATTAGATTTCTGTAGTTGTTAGATGTAGTATATGGGACACAATTACATTTTCAAAAGTGAATATTGATTTTCATAAAATTGTGTTTTATTTCAAGGTGCTGTTGCTGTGCATTGAACCAGCACACTTTTTTTATTAGGAAATCAGCAGACACTATCTTATTTGGGGGTGGCACGGTGGCGCAGCAGGTAGTGTCACACAGCTCCAGGGGCCTGGAGGTTGTGGGTTCGTTTCCTGCTCCGGGTGACTGTCTGTGAGGAGTTGGTGTGTTCTCCCCGTGTCCGCATGGCTTTCCTCCCGGTGCTCCGATTTCTTCCCACAGTCCAAAAAAAACACACGTTGGTAGGTGAATTGGCAACTCAAAAGTGTCCGTAGGTGTAAGTGAATGTGTGTGTGTCTGTGTTGTCCTGTGAAGGACTGGTGCCCCCTCCAGGGTGTATTCCCGCCTTGCGCCCAATGATTCCAAATAGGCTCTGGACCCACCGCGACCCTGAACTGGATAAGTGGTTACAGATAATGAATGAATGAATATCTTATTTGTGGCAGAACTGCACATGTTATGAAGTGTTTCTGGAAGGGCTAGTAATTTTAAGAATGTTCTTAAGTGCAATTTTATGTATTACTTAGAGTTACGAATGTTTTGGGAGACCCAGTACAGGTCTAGATAGCCTTGCGAATAACTGAGTATATATGTCCCTGGCAATATTAAGATTTGGGATTATAGGAATTTAAGAGTATGGGTCAATAGGATGAAATTAATATAGGACCCTGAGAATAAAAATAAAAATCACTGGGAATGTTGGGTTCTAAAATCATAAGACCCTCCGGAGATTTCAATCAGCAAATAAAAAGCAATTGATGATAACTCTGTTTACTTTGCTAAATAATAGCTGTGTAGATCTTACTAACTATGGTGGCAATGCCACTGCTTGTGTTCTTTCTTTTACAGCCTCCATCACTGTTCCTCTATTCATAGTCCTTCCACCACTTTCCTCCTTTTTCTCTTCTTTTTCTTTTCATTTTCCAGCTGTCATTTATCACAAAGCTCCTTTTAGACTGAGCAGTCAAACTTCTTCAAGCTTCCTGTCGGCACCACACTCGCTCCTGCTCTTTCTGATGCACAAGACAATCTCTCTCCACCCCCCCACCCCTCTCTTTACGCTGACTCTCCCCAGTTCTCCTGCAGAAAGTGAGATTTAATTAGAACCAGAGGCAGACAATGTTAATTATGTCTCTCTCCAAACAGGTGGACCAAGAGACGTTAGGGAGCCTTATTCACTCCCAAACCAAAACACTGTATTAGAGAGAGAGATAGAGGGAGAGAACGAAGGAAAAGAATGAAAGAAACAATGGAAACACAGAGTGAAGGAAAGTCACGCAACAGTGATCTCAATTCACAGCTCATGCTGAACAGATGCTGCTGTAGAAAAAGCATTCAAAATGTGGACAGAGCTAAGGCTACTGAAGGATGCAGCAATTATTTTATGTAAAATCCATTGGAATCAATGCTACTACGCGGAATATGCCCAAACACTTATGGAAACCCTTTAAAATGACTGAATTCACTACTTTAAATTTCACCCACTGTGGACACAGTATATATATTCTCTACAGAAAAGAAAGAAGTGAAATAGGATGCTAAGGGATGGCTGCACCTGAGCTGGAAATTATGCACTGGAAATACAAAGGCTAAGGAATATAGATCTCTAGAATCTAAAAATGTAGAGTTCATGAAATAGGGAGCACTGGGACCTATGAATATGGGGCCATCTTAATCCAGTCTTATTTATGAAATAAATAAAATTTCACAAATTTACTGAAGCCTCTTCTCCAGTTGATGCAAAATAAAAAAGAACAATTAATTAATTAACAAACCATTTTATGATTTAGATTGAACCTCTGCTTTATCCTCGTGAGGGAACAGTTTCACTCAACCTTCATTTAGTCAACGGCATCTGCTACTATTACTAGAGAGAAAAAGAGAGAGAGAGAAAGAGAGAGAGAGATACTTAAACCACACTATGTAATACATTTACATTTAAATTCATTCTTTCATTCATTCATTCATTCATTGACTGTAACTGCTTATCCAGTTCAGGGTCGCAGTGAGTCTAGGGCCTACCCAGAATCACTGGGCACAAGGTGGGAACACATCCTGGAGGGGGCGCCGGTCCTATGCAGAGCGACACGCACTCACACATTCACTTACACCTAGGGAACCTTTGGAGTCGCCAATACACCTACCAACGTGTGTTTTTGGACTGTGGGAGGAAACCGGAGCACCCGGAGGACACCAAAGTGGACACGAGGAGAACACACGAAGCTCCTCACAGACAGTCACCTGGAGCAGGGCTCAAACCCACAATGCCGGTACCCTAGAGCTGTATGACAGTGACACTACTTGTGGTGCAAACTTCAGGTGCAGCTTCAATAATCTGTAATAGGAAGAATGGGCCTGTGTTTCTGCTACTCTGGGCTCAGCACTGCAGAAAGTATGCTATTTAACTTTGGGAAGAGGGTAGAAAACCACACCCACCCACCACTCCCCCTTCCCCTTCCTATTGATTTCAATATAGTGCTGTAAAAATAAATTACACTAGGGGGAGCCCCAAGAGCAAGAACCCCAAATCTTACCTTGTGTTAAAAAGGAAAGTTCACAGAAAAATTTAATTGCTAGTTGCTCTCTTATTGCTATTGTGTTCTTCTGCCAGCATTTCTATGTTGTTTTGCTTCTCTCTCTTTCTCTCTCTCTCTCTCTCTCTCTCTCTCTCTCCTCTCTCTCTCTCTCTCTCTCTCTCTCTCTCTCAGGTGCCTGAATCAAACCCACTCTGCTTAGAATTAAACTGAATTGATTTCATTTTGAGATTAAACTAATATTATTTTTGTGAATGTGAGGCTGAAGTTCAGATCTGTGTCGTGATAAACACCTGTGTGATTTCAGGCGAAGGACAAGATTCATCAGCTCCATTTCTTTGCTTTTTTACTTGTCTTTTTTGTGTGTTTTATTTCAGAACCATCCAACTGTTCTGAGCTGCTGTTTGGAAGCAGTTGTTTAGAAGTGTTTATAGGTTTAGAAAGTTTCAAAATCTGCCTCTAAATCCAGGTAATTCCCCTCTATATACCAGAGGGGAATACTTAGTAGAAAACACACATACAAACACACACACACACACACACACACATTAGGTCAGGTACTGATACTGGACTGTTAGCTCCGGATCACAATCCAGAGAACACTGTTCCACTGTTCCACAGCCCAGTGCTTGGGGAGCTTTATTACAGCTGTAGCCTCCACTTGACATTGAGCATGGTGATTTTGATCTCATGTGCAGTTGCTCAGTGATCACACAGACAAGACAAGGCTACAAGAAATGGTCACAGAGACAAGGTAAGGTCACATGGAGTGATCACATAGATGAGACAAGGCCAATGGGAGGAATCACAGACAGGAAAATGCCAGAGGGAGCGAGCACAGACACATGACAAGGGCAGAGGGAGTGCTCCCAGACACAGGACAAGGCCAATTGGAACGAGTACAGACACAGGAGACAGGACAAGACACAGAGGGAGCATTCACAAAAATGGGACAAGCCCAGAGGGAGCAATCACAGAGACAGGCGACAGGACAAGTCCTGAAGGAAGGATCACAGACATGGGACAAGACCTGAGGGAGCGATCACAGAGAGAGGACAAGGCCAGAGAGAGTGATCACAGAGAGAGGACAAGGCCAGAGAGAGTGATCACAGAGAGAGGACAAGGCCAGAGAGAGTGATCACAGAAAGAGGACAAGGCCAGAGGAACCAATCACTGAAGTAATAGTAAACTGAAGAGACTGTGATAGATAACTACTATTACTTCTCAATCTGTACTATTGGCACCCAGCGTTTAAAATTGGAACTATAATACAGTTTCAAAACAGTTGAGTAATCCTTCTGCCTCTTTCTGCTCATTCCCAGACATGACGCTCGTCCAGGTTGCGGGAACGAGGAAAACTGAACGAACAAGCAAGAGACGATTTTAAGAACTATGGACAGTAATAGCTAAGAAGAATGTGCCATAATCAACATATTTACACAGAAAAGTGTTCATAATTTCACTAAAATATCTAACTACGCAAGAAAAAGTGAATGAGCACCCACTATTTTCCTGCATTTACAAGCTTTTACTGTCCAATTACATCTTAAATATTTAGACTAGACAAGGCTGGTGTATTTTCGTAGTCAAACAATTAGTTCCACCTTAAATGGGTCCTATAAGAGTTTTATTTGCCTTATTCTAAAGCTTCTTATTGAATACTCATTCCACTTTAAACATCTATGTGAAGCTAAAGCTAAAACTCATTTTGAAACACTTCTTATTTCCCATTTTATCCATTTAAAACACAGAACCAAGTGTCCATCATGCCACTAAAACATCTAGCACTACCTACTATTGAAACGCTTACAGTGCTAACATGTTTTAGTCATGTTGTTATTCACCTTCTTCATATAAAACACAAAAAACATCTTTCAAACGTCACTATGCCTGATTTTCTTTATATGAAATTCACAGCCTATGGTGTTCACTCCATTTAATCTATACTCCATTAAATTAGCCAGCTCTGGCTCTGTTCTCTTGCAAGTGTTGCTGCTTCTAAATTGCCTCCAACTTTCAAACACAAGGCCAATATTTCCTCTAATTGTACTCTGTCTCTGGTCATGGAGATTTTTAGAATGGCAGTGGGTCCGGTAAAATATAACATTAACTCAGTTCACTTGGTAATTTAGTTAGCTGCGAGATACTATGTGTTTAGACCTGGCAGCTGTTGGTTTGGACTGTAAACAGATTGGACAGAAGGTGGGATCACAGGAGCTCCACTCCAGACTGGGCACTTCTCAAAGAGATGCAGCAGTGTTTTAGCTTTCACAGTTTGTTTAATCTATGATCGCACACCCTGGACATTTTATGACTAAGTACAGTAAATATCATACAGATTGCTCCTTTAAGTATCCACACAGCAATGTTCAAAAAGGGGAAGAGACCATGGTCCTTATGTGAGGAGTTCTCATTATGGGTTTGCTCTGTTTGCTCTCGTTTCCTCCCACAGCCAAAAACACATGCTGGTAGGTGGATTGGCGACTCAAAAGCATTCATAGATATGTGTGAGTGTGTGTCGCCCCCTCTAGGGTGTGTTCCTGCCTTGCCCCCAATGATTCTGGGTAGGCTCTGGACCCACCGCAACCCTGAACTGCATAAATGGTTACAGACAATGAATGAATGAATGAATGAATGTAGTGCTTATCTCGTTCAGGGTCCTGTTGGGTTGGACCAGGAACACTCTCTGCATAGGGCACCTGTACATCACATCTCATGACCTCGTGTCGGTTTATTTATACATAAATTCTACCCTCCGTTCCTTTTCAAGAAAATGATCTGTGACCCTGTCGTACCAACAAGGGTTTTTTTTCCAGGGAACTGACTATTGTCCACTCAAAGGCCAGCAGAGCTAGGCTGCTTAAACGGCCTTGGCCCATTTGAAGTGTGTCCGCCTGTGAGTGCTTTGTGACGGTGGAGGGGCTCAGCAGCACCCGCTGGTCAGAAACTGCGATAGAAGTCAGAAAGAGTGATAGAATTCAGTCTCCAATAACAAGCAGCTACAAAAAAACCCACCAGAAATAGAAGCTTGATTTGTCGCTAGTCGTTTTTAACAAAGAAAATGCCGCTAAAAGGATTAAGAAAGTCTCCGGTTCAACTCAGAACAGAATGAAAATGTAATGCTCCCACGGATCTCTACACCAGAGGATCGCTGATTCGCTCATTTCGCTGTCAATCAAAAAGGGATTCAGTCTCAGACAGATCATCCAATCATCATGCAGAAGCTGAGCATCCGGGCCAGCCGAGGCCAGCCCACTGCCCCATAGACCCCCAGAGACGCTGAGCGTCCGATGGACAGGACAAAGCCCAGCTTGTATCCAATGACTCGTCTCGTTTCGCTGCACTTCGCTGCTTCGCTATTGAGCGTCCACACTGTTTAAAGCACTGTCTTTACCAGTGATAAGAAGCTGATTGTGAACAAAAGCTGAGCGCGTTGTAGTGCATATTTATTCAATGACATGTACACACAACAATATATATTTGATCACTTATTTTTTGACATTTTAGGGGAAGGTGAGCTTCCCTTGCAGTCTTAGTGCAATCGCCTCTGATTAGCAAAACCAATCAACCTACTTGGACTGTGGGTGGAAACTGGATCACCCAGAGGAAACTCACAAAGACACAGGGAGAACACACTCCTCACAGACAGTCACAAGCTGTAAGACTAAGACTATCTGACAACAATATAGAGTTTATTATTTAATTTTAATGTCTTTATTGTGGTTGTGTTGGTGTAGTTTGACATTTACCTTTATGAAATTAGCTTTTATAGTAGGTATGCCTTTCTTTTCACTTGGAATTTTGGATGTTTTCAGGGTAAGTAGTTGAACAATATTAATCCATGTGTGCTGAAGGCTGAGTAATTGTATTAGTACAGATGTGAATGTACGACAACTTTCATTCATGGTTTCAATAAGGATTGTAAGATAGCTCACTGAAGTCTGTGCTGTTTAATTAAAATCTGTAACAAACTACTCAGAAATACCCTTCAGATTCTTCTTGCCTTCATTGATTGGATGAGCAGGTCTAGATTGATGGATGGAGGTGGCAGATGTACACAATATATATATATATATATATATATATATATATATATATATATATATATATATACATATGTGTGTGTGTGTGTGTGTGTGTGAGCAATTTACACAAAAAGCTGTGCTTGTTACTACACTAAGAAAAGGCATGAATTTGTGTTAATTGTCAGACTGTCTGCAAGACACTAATTGTGGGGGGTTTAATTGGTTTGTGATTAGTGTGTCTTGTGGGCAGGGGAAGGAAGTGTTGAATATGAGGCACTCATGCTGTAGAGACAGAAATACTGTGGCCCTCCCGCGCTGGGGGAGGTATGTTTGTGTCTGGAGAGGTTTTGGAGCTGACAGTCGCCATGTGTTCCCTGGTGAGTTTCGTCGAGTTGCTGCCAGGACTTTCCTGAGAGTCAGAGCAGAGTATATTTGAAATGTTTGCCAGCCTCGCTACCTCCTCCTCTTCATCATGGCCATGACCTCATCAACATTGAGAGTGGGGCTCCAGATGAGTTCATCCAAAGCCAAAAGGAACGATCCCTGTGTAGGTTTTTATCCCCATAGGAAACAAAACAGTCTGGCTGTTACTGCTCCTCACTGCTGGGAAGAAGCAGTGGTTTTCTCTGCTGGAGATAATCCTGAGGAAATTCCTCTGAATATTTCTCCCTTTTAACATTTGGTTCACCTCTACCTTAATCATGTAGTAGATTAATACTTTGAGACCCAATGTATCACAGCATTCCATGAGATTAACTATCTCTATAATTGCTATACATTTTGTTTGTGAATCCTTGCGGAATTTCCTCCCAATTATGAATTGTCTACCTTGATCACACACACCACCAGCCTCAGGAGAGTGGGACACACTTGTGTTTCCTCTGAGACTCATGAGGCCAACCCACTGCTTCTTTTCAAACTGTCGCTAACACAATACCACGATACCATAACAGCTTAACACACTGGAGCTGCCAATTCTGGCACATCAGCTAGATAGCATTGTGGACAGAGAGATCGTGGGAGAAAAAGGACCATCCTACTTACCCAGAAAGCAAAGCCAATTACACTCTGTTGGACTCCAGTCCTTGGACAACTGGAGCATCACTTGGGATCAAACTTGCAATTTCCTGAGGATATGACCAACACTTAGACCACTGTACCACCTGGGAGCCCCCCTATTTTTATAACACTTCTGACTAGAGACGCTGTCACTGAACATCTTTAAAGAAATCTAAGCCCTAAAGGGGTCACCCACAGAGTAACAGGAAGAATTATTGAAAGAAAAAAGTACTCAAAAAAGTTATTTGTACAGAAATCTTATACAGGGAGTAGAAAGACTGACAGTATAATCAACTATATATGGCCTCTGTTTCCACAGTCTCCAGATTCTTCACAGTTTCACAAAAGAGTAAAGAACTGCACGCTTCCTGAGTGAGTTGCACATGTCTCAGAGCTTGTTAAGCATCAGGAAAAGCTTCTGTTCACAGGTAAACACGGAGACAGCCTTCACTGCAAATTCCTTTAAATCTCAGGACACTGACTCTTTTTTCTTTCTTTTTTATTCTTGTTCAGTAATTGTAAGTCGACAGATTAGTCCCTGGTACTGAAAGTAAATGCTTCACCATTTAAGGTGGACTTACCTCTTTGAATAAGTGGCCATCATTTCAACCATTTCCAGCTTTTAGATGGCTCTCATGACAATATTAAAATAAAGTTTACACTTTTTAACATGGAACAAAATATAATACTTTAGGATCACATTTGAGCAAATGAGCCAAATGTGATCAGTCATGATGGATTGTTTAGATCATTTGGTAACCCTAGGTATGACATTGCAGTGGTGTCACACTGTGTTCTGAAGCAGCTGATCCGAGTGTGGTCGAGTGTATCTGTGTCTGACGGAGAGATAAACAGAGGAGAAGTGGACAGTGAGGGATGAGTCTCATTGCTAACGCTGCAAGTCTTGAGAGATTTACTCAGGGTCTGTCTGAGACGATGATGTCATCACCTGTCTCATTAAGGACAGTGATTGATGAAGGTAAGAGCGGTAGAAAGAAAAAGAGAGAGCGAGAGAGAGACAGATTTGAGTGAGGAGTGAGACAGGCATGAGGCTCTTCACTGAAGGTGAAATGTTGTCATTTGCAAAATTGCTGGAAGAACTCTTCTGTTGGTCAGTGTTTCTAAAAATAATTGAGTGGCCAGTGAGTGGACGTAGAAATGGGTGTTTCTAATAAAGTGGCCAGTGAGTGGATGTGAAAAGGAGTGTTTCTAATAAAGTGGCCAGTGAGTGGATGTGAAAAGGAGTGTTTCTAATAAAGTGGCCAGTGAGTGGATGTGAAAAGGAGTGTTTCTAATAAAGTGGCCAGTGAGTGGATGTGAAAAGGAGTGTTTCTAATAAAGTGGCCAGTGAGTGGATGTGAAAAGGAGTGTTTCTAATAAAGTGGCCAGTGAGTGGATGTGAAAAGGAGTGTTTCTAATAAAGTGGCCAGTGAGTGGATGTGAAAAGGAGTGTTTCTAATAAAGTGGCCAGTGAGTGGATGTGAAAAGGAGTGTTTCTAATAAAGTGGCCAGTGAGTGGATGTGAAAAGGAGTGTTTCTAATAAAGTGGCCAGTGAGTGGATGTGAAAAGGCGTGTTTCTAATAAAGTGGCCAGTGTGTGGAAGTAGACGTTGGGTGTTTCCAATAAAGTGGCATGTGATCCAGTGTTCCTTTGAGCCAGGGTTATTGATCTGTTTATTGATTGAACAACTGTAAGACCACAGTCACTTCTACACAGTGAAGTTAACAAGAAAAATTCATGCAAATTTTTTCCTCAGGCTATAGATCACATGTGCCAAATCTTGTTCAAAATTGACCCCCTTTTAGAGTTTAATTCCAGCCCTAATCTTTCACACCTGCTCAAACTGATCAATATCTTTAGAAAGATCTAGAACAAAAGAGCCAGTTGTGACAGATGTGGAATTGATTTTTCCACAGAGCTGGTAGATTTACATGTGAAGGAATTGGGAAAAGAGGGCCATTTTTGTAAAATAAAAAAAGACATACTATATTTTGAGTTGAAATGTGTGAGAATTACATCTAAAGATATTCTTAATCCATCACATCTGATAAACAACTAATCAAATAATAAATAAAATATTATCCAAATTTTTAAAAATGAAGCTTAATATGTTTTCTTTACCCCTTTCAAGATTTATAACCACCAGACTACTGGAATAAAGGGTGTTTGAGTCAGACTGACTCTCAGAATGTTAATCCCAGAACTCAATATCAAAGCAAACCTTGGGTTTGATCTCCACTAGGACACAGTGAGTGGAGCCAAGTGTGAGAAACCAAAAAAAAAAAAAAAAAAAACCTACAAATAAATTCTAAATAAATAAATACCAGTCTATGGATTTAATTACAATTCAATATCAAACCCACAACCTCCAGATCCCTGGAGCTATGTGACTGCGACACTACCTGCTGCGCCACCGTGCCGCCCTAATTCAATTATCCAAGTATTACTTTAAGAGCCAGTAAGAAAGTTTGTTTTAGATTGTAGACTCCTGATTGGTTGTCTTATTTTCAAGTATCTGTACGCATATTACTTATATAAATTTTCTTGAGTAAACTTGCTTTGAACAATTCTAGCACCTCAAATTTAAGTAAATCTGACTCCAAATATAGAATACAGGCTTCAGAAAAAAATTTGAAAGAAACTCCAGGCTCCAAGGACAATTTTGGGTCACAGTGAAAACTAATGCGTCAGTTTTTCATATGGGCCACAATGCTATTTTGGCCTCTGCGGATTTGTGTGCATGTATATGTGTGTATATATATTACATGTTTGTGTGTGATGTCAGAAGGCTGAGAAAATCTGGCATTCTCATTCTCCACCATAACCCAGAGCTTTATGAGCTAATTATCAAATAACGTGGCATTTAGATTTTAGCACCAAGCTAATTAGGACAAGAATGAGGTACTGAACTGGACAACCAATACACACACACACACACACACACACACACACAGGCTAATGGAGTCTGTGCATATCAAATACAAATTAAAAGTGGATAATTTCTAAGGAACACATTACAGTTCATTACACTGTCACTCAATCACAGACTCTTACTAACACTGACCTTCAATGACCATTTTTTATTGCTGGATTCACTATGTTGCCTATCATTTAAGTATCTTAATTTATATTTCTCTTCACGTGTTTGCTTTAACAATTTCATTTCCAATATTGTATTAATCATCACTACATATAAAAACCTTCAGACTGGTTGAGTGGAAATAAAATGTGTTTGGTTGTAGACAAGAAGATGTCTGGTTCCATTCAGCAACATGGTAAAACCAAAACAAACAAACAAAAAGAGTCTCCTCCACCTCTTTCTCACCAATCACCCACTTCACACCAAAATACTCTTAATCACATTGTATAAAAACTTAAAACTGAAAACTTAATATGCTGAGTTATTTATTAGCCAGGATTCCAGAAGCTGGTCTTGAGTTCATTCAGAGTTCATTACATAATGATGTAATAACTACAAATGAGCACTGAAATCTAAAGGGGATGTTTGTTCATAATTGATGTTTGTAAAAAGCCAATTCTTTCTAGATGGCTGTTTAGGGGTTAACTGCAGCACTGACCCCTTTAAAAATAACAAGCTTTCAGAAGACAAGCCAATAAACCAATAATCAATATCTCACATACAGCCAAAGAGAAATTGATTTCCTTGAGGAAGCACACAGAGTATCATTGTTATTGTTCTCAGAATGATTTTTGTTTTCACAAGTAGATATCAGATTATCATGAGCAATGAGTATTCATTGTATGATTTTATATGTGACTTAATTCTGGCTCATAACTCATTGGAACAAGTGGAGAAATTGTGTGGAAAGTGCAGGTTCTCCACTTTTAATTCAGACCAAATCTGTATTACCATGTGAAATAATAATAAAGATGAATACACTACAGTTCTGGCATGGGATGAGTCTGAACTTGCTCTGAATGAGGAAATTTTCTCCCAGTAAAAAAAAATGCTCATAATATAATATCTTGCCCTGGCTACTTGTTATTTTGTGTCTTTTCAAATTGCTGTTATTTTGTGTTTCTATGAATTGCTGTTTATTACAAGAGAGATAAAATCCCTGGGATCCTTAATATTTGATTTCTGCCAAAAGTCAATTAAACATTGCTTACAAAATCCAGAAATGTTGGATTTTGTAATGTTGTAAATAAACAAACAAAAAGTACACAAGTATATAAATACTACCACTATTACATCATAAATGTCACTGCTTTAATATATTTTTACATATATTTTAAATATAATTTTTAAGTAATATGACTTAAAAGTCAGAAGTACAATGTTATTTTATTTATTTTTTATGTAATTAGTGTGTATTTAGGGACCTGGAGGTTGTGGGTTCGAGTCCCGCTCCGGGTGACTGTCTGTGAGGAGCTTGGTGTGTTCTCCCCGTGTCTGCGTGGGTTTCCTCCGGGTGCTCCGGTTTCCTCCCACAGTCCAAAAACACACATTGGTAGGTGGATTGGTGACTCAATACTGTCCATAGGTGTGAGTGTGTGAGTGAATGTGTGAGTGTGTGTGTTGCCCTGTAAAGGACAGACGCCCCCTCCAGTGTGTATTCCCACCTTGCGCCCAATGATTCCAGACAGGCTCTGGACCCACCGCGCCCCTGAACTGGATAAGCGGTTACAGTTAATTAATGAATGACTGAATGTTTCTTTCAATAATTCTTCCTGTTACTCTGTGGGTGACCCCTTTGGGGCTTAGATTTCTTTAAAGATGTTCAGTGACAGCGTCTCTAGTCAGAAGTGTTATAAAAATATATTTGAGTGGGCTCCCAGGTGGTACAGTGTTCTATGTTTTGGTCATATCCTCAGGAAATTGCAAGTTTGATCCCAAGTGATGCTCCAGTTGTCCAAGGACTGGAGTCCAACAGAGTGTAATTGGCTTTGCTCTCTGGGTAAGTAGGATGGTCCTTTTTCTCCCACGATCTGTCTGTCCACAATGCTATCTAGCTGATGTGCCAGAATTGGCAGCTCCAGTGTGTTAAGCTGTTATGGTATTGTGGTATTGTGTTAGCAGCAATTTGAAAAGAAGGACTCTGGAGGCCTGGCGCCCCCTCCAGGGTGTGTTGCTGCCTTGTGCCCAATGATTCCGGGTAGGCTCCGGACCCACCGCAACCCTGAACTGGATAAGTGGTTAAAGATAATGAATGAATAGTGTATAATTACATTCCAACATTGAAACTCATCTTGGACAAAATGGGATAATGAGCAAATATAATAAGTATGTCTTGTTAACTTTCCTGTATTTCTTGTGATTCACTGCATGAACAAGAGGAAAGCAAGATATTCTCTGTGTGCAGGGAGGAAAAAGAGTAAACATTTATCAGAGAGGTTTCTGGGATGGTCCATAAAGCTTTTAAATGCCGCACTATCAAAGCTTTATGATAACACTCATAATTCATAAAAAACAGTCCTCTGACTTGTGGCGATATTATCTACGCTTTGTGAGCAAAAACCTTCGGTTTTTCTGCTTGTAGTGGCTGCCTGAATCAGAATTATTCAGAGGCCTGTGTAACAGGGCTGTTGCTAGATTTATTTATCAGCCAAACCTAAATCTCTATTATATAGTTTTATACCACCTAGTGGCGGCATGGTGGCGCAGCAGGTAGTGTCGCAGTCACACAGCTCCAGGGACCTCGAGGTTGTGGGTTCGATTCCCGCTCCGGGTGACTGTCTGTGAGGAGTTTGGTGTGTTCTCCCCGTGTCCGCGTGGGTTTCCTCCCACGGTCTAAAAACACACGTTGGTAGATGGATTGGCAACTCAAAAGTGTCCGTAGGTGTGAATGTGTGTGTGTCTGTGTTGCCCTGTAAAGGACTGGCACCCCCTCCAGGGTGTATTCCCGCCTTGCCCCCAATGATTCCAGGTAGGCTCTGGACCCACCACGACCCTGAACCGGATAAGTGTTTACAGATAATGAATGAATGAATGAATACCCCCTAGTGGGGTGTTGGTATAGGAATGGTGACTCTAGACTTGCGTGTTTGCTCCATGTGCTGAATTTGTTTATTAGTCCAAGTGAAATCTAAATTAAATTGGTGGCAGCCATTTCCATAATATTAGAGAAGCTAGCTTGGGACTGGAGAGTTGCCAGTTTGATCCCCAGGTCTGGCAGGGGAAATGGGAAAACATCAAGTTACTGTACTTATTTATTTAAAAAAATATACATTTATTCTACATATCTTCACTGTCCAATCAAAACATATATTTCCAAAATAGCAGGAAATACAGGAGAAGGAATACCCTTCTAAATTTCAGTGGAAGTCAATATAAAGAGATTTTATTTCAGTAATTTTGGAGCATTTCTATTGATTCCTTCATCATGAATTTTTACACAATGTGAAGGAAAGCTGCTGTTTTCAAATGATGTAGTAAACTAAAAATTGACAAATAGATAATAGAGATACATGTTTTTGATTGGACAGTGACAATATTTGACATATAAAAGCCATTATTTCAGATGCACAATGGCTGTTTGGTAGATGTCATCAAATGGTTGCACAGACAGTGAACATTATCTTATGGAACAAATGTGTCACACTGTGTTGCTGTAAACACAGCTTCCAAAAGCCTTTGCTCCAGTGGCATTTAATTCATTCAGTAGACCAGAACTGCTAAGAGACTTGACTGATTCTATTGGTTTTAAGCGAAGGCTAAAAGGACTCCTAAAGCCACAGAATATGGAATGAAAAATGTGTGAAGATTTGTGAACATACACTGGATTCTCTCCTGGTTTTTAGCCAATAAACGGACACTGAAAGTGAAAGTATAGCCTTAGCCATGGAAGAATATGATGTAGGCGTACAGTGTTTCTTCATGAATAAAGGCACATGTCTCCAGGGGCATCTGCTCCTCATCATTTTGACTCCTCTGTGGAGGCTGAGCTGTAGTCCTGTATGTCCAAGAGAGAAGGTCCACTACCACTGCAACCATGGCAACATATGTGTAGCAGGACTTTTACAAAAAAATAAATAAATAAATAAATAAATAAATGTGGTGTTTTACAATGTTTATTATTGAGATAGAGAAATTCAATTAAGGCTAATTAAGGCTTGCATGTGTTACGAACTTGGGTCCTTTTAAATGCAGAGATTCAATTTCACTATGGAGATTAATAAAATAATACTTCTTATTTTTCTTCTTCTTCTTCTTTTTATACTTCTCTGGTGGGCTCTTGGCATTCAGCATGGTGACCTTAGTCTTGTGCGTGATATAGAGGATCCCATTCTATTCTATAGTGCTTTTTTATGGAGATTTTACAAGCTTAGGTTTGTAGCAATAGGTTCAAATAAAGGCTGACTTACCTTACTTTAAGGGATTTCTTAAAGTTTTGAGCATATAGTGCTATATCAGTGCTGTATCAGGGTTAATATGAGAAATAGGTCTGTTTTCACCACTGATATACATCTCTTACTCAGCAGCCGTTAATAAGGTCACCTTGGTGACTATGGTCACATGGCCGAGCCTGTGGATCTGATTGGCCATCCTCTGTTGGCTCTAAGCTTTCTTTAAGGCCTGGTTTTGTGGCCTCTTTCTGCAGAGGTGTTTTAGTCCTGATTTCATTGTGTCTGGCTGATTAATGCAAGTTCTATTACAGACTTGAAGGGATAAAGAGAGTTTTGCTCTGTGCAGGGGATTGTGGGATTCTGAGAAAGCCAAGCCCCAGTCACTCGGGACTCTGACATTTTAATCTGCGTCCCACTCTCTCACTGACCTTCTCCTCCACCCGCTCTCCATCTTTCCCAACGTCTTCTATTTTTCATTTCAACAGGTGTTGACATTTCAGAGTGTCCCGGATCATCTTGCTCCAAGGCCCGGGCTGTTTCAGCACCAAATCGCTTTACATCAGCATCTCAGGTTTGTTCTAAATATACCTCCAGTCTTAGCCTGGTTCAGCTCTAAATTTACTTCCTGTCTCGGCCCGGTTCATCTCTAATTTAGATCCTGACTCGGCCCAGTTCAGTTCTATATTTAGATCTTGTCTTGGCCTGGTTCATGTCAAATTTAGATCGTGTCTCTTCCTGGTTCAGTCTTTATTTAGATCCTGTCTCGGCCCGGTTCAGTTCTATATTTATATCCTGACTCTGCCTGGTTCATCTCAAATTTAGATCCTGAAAATGTACACCCAGTCTTGATCTGGTTCTCCTCAAACTTTAACTCTTGTCTTGGCCTGGTTCGGACCTCATAGCTCAGTACAGTTTTGCTCTGAATACACATAAATCCATATTTTCAATATTAGGTCAACCATGGGCTCATGAGCAGCTGAATACTCTTGTGTTTCCTATTAAATGTGCTTCATGTGCTTAAGGCCACCAAGCTCAATGCCAAGATTCCAAAAGAGCATTATAAAGCTCAGAGCACAAAAAATAAAGCTTCCACGCTGTGGAATAGTGCAACTCTGATCTCTAAACTGATGGAGCTCTATCCAGTCTTTTTAGGTGAGCTGGAGTGGTGTTTATGATCCAAAACTAATTATCCAACGCTAGTACCTGACCTCTTTTTCTAACATAGTGTAAAGTTTTCCCAGAAGAATAGATACTGTTTTTGCATCAAATGGGATCTTCCATTTCCATTTAAATAGTGAATGATTAGCCATATACTGTAAACTAGGTTTAATTGTAGTTAAAGTGGATTTTTTATCAGTGTTTTGTAACGCTTGTCTAACTCTGCAACTGCTGCTATGGGGGAATGCATTTTGGGGTGGAGCCTAGGGAGATGAAGTCCCAAATGTAAATGATTATCTCGTCCTGTTTTTATGAGCAGTCTGCCATCAGCAAAATCACCAACAAAAAAAAGCAATAAATAACCAGAATACAGTGGACATTTCACTGCCTTTAACACAAAGAGAGAGAGAAAGAGAGAGAGAGAGAGAGAGAGAGAGAGAGAGAGAGAGAGAGAGAGAGAGAGAGAGAGAGAGAGAGAGAGAGAGAGAAACTGAGATTTACCCGCTGTTCTGAAAGGAGGACACTGGTTGGCTGCAGGCACTAAGCTGAAGAAAAAGAAAAAGAAAAAAAAACAGAAACCACAAATGAGCTGAACAAGACTGAGAGACTGAAAGAGAGGGAGAGAGGGAGAGAGAGAAAGCAGGTGAGCAAAAGGAGAATGAAATGGACAAAGACAATGACAGGATACAAAATTAAAGTGGATGGAGAGAGTGAAAGAGCCAGAGAAAGAGAAACAGAGAAAGAGACAGATAGAGGGGAGAGAGATGGAGTTGAAAAACAGGGATGGAGAGTTAGAGGGTCTCAGCATGTTTCTGACCAACGAGAAAATGAGCTCATTCCCTTCCACTGTCTCTCTCTCTGTCTCTCTGACTCTCTCTCTCTCTCTCTCTCTCTCTCTCTGTAAGTGAAGGATCAGTAGTTAAATGCCGACAGCTGCAAATCTGAGCTCTTCTGTATTTCTGAAATTCAAACTGGGTCAGGAGAGACAGGGGTGAGAAGAGAGATGGATGAGAGGAAGAGACAAAACAAGAGAGAGAGTAAATGATAAGGTATAGGACCAATGCATGTTTTAAGCCTCTATATAAGTAACTTTTAAATAGAGTTTCACCATCAAAGATTCACATAAAACTAAAGCAAGAAATGCACTGAAATTCAGCGCTAACATCAAACCAGCAAATCCAACTATCTCCAGAAGAACACAATGTACTTACAGTGTCTAAATATAGTAAAGCTAATTTCAGACCAATTATATGAAGATTTCATCCAGAGCTTCTTCATGGACTGAATCATGGTCTTCTACTCTAGCTATTATAGAAGGAAGAAAAGATATGAACAAGGCTGTTAGTTTACTCTCTGAATGTGTGAAACAGTCAAATTTAGAAGATTCGTAAAATTCATAACACGTTTAATCTTTTAATGACTTCCAACACAAAAAATTAATTAAATTAAAGTGGTTAATTAAAGTGTTGTATTGATAGAACAAATTGAAATGGCATTAGAACTGTGTATATGCACTTCATTTGCTTCCTACTTCTGGTGTTATTTTAAAATTTGAACACAAAATGGACAAAAACATCTGTAAACATTAAATTTAGAATGTTTCCTAACATCAGATTTGTGGTTTCTACATCAAAATCATATATATCTTTTCAACAGATGGGTGATTTATTCTTCATACTTTCTGAATTGTACTCATAGGAGAGTTCCAGTATGGAAAAAAAATGACCATTATATTCATAGCATATCGAGGCACACTAGCGCAGCAGGTAGTGTCACAGTCACACAGCTCCAGGGACCTGGAGGTTGTGGGTTTGAATTGAACTCCGGGTGACTGTCTGTGAGGAGTTTGGGGTGTTCTCCCTGAAAACACACATTGCCAGGTGGATTGGTGAGTAAAAAAAAAAAAGTGTCCATAGGTGTGAGTGTGAGTGAATGTGTTGCCCTCTGAAGGACCAGCACCCCCTCCAGGGTGTGTTCCTGTCTTGCGCTCAGTGAATCAGGGTAGGCTATGGACCCACTACGACCCTGAAGTGGATAAGCGGTTACAGACAATGAATGATGATATATTCACAACATCTATATGCTGAGCCAGGCTAGAGGCAAGCTCCACTCCCATTCCAGATCTGAACAAATCCACAGCTATTTGTGTTCATACTTCCACTGTCAGAAGAACAAGTCGTTTTCTCACACATAGACACAAAAGACAAAAAATAAACAGGGAAGCTTCTGATGTTTCTCAGAACAATGGACTGATGGCCCCAGAGCCCAGACATCAATATCACTGAATGGGTTTGGGTTTCATTCATTCACTGTAACTGCCTATCCAGTTCAGGGTCATGGTGGGTCCAGAGCCTACTCTGAATCATTGAGCACAAGGCGGGAACACACCCTGGAGGAGGCGTCAGTCAGTCGGGTTTGAGATTCACTTTGAAGAAATGTAAAATCAGCTTCTGAAGCTGAACTGTTGAGGTGTGGCAGCAGATTTGCTGAAGAAATCGTAAGTGAGTCTTCTGAAAAGAATGGAAGCTGGAATAAAGGCATAGAGGGGACACAGCAAACACTGGTCCATTCATTCATTCATTCATTTTCTGGAAATTCATTCTGATCAGGGTCACAACAGGTCAGAAGGGTATATATGAAATAATTGATGTCAAAGCAGGGGTGCAAGGTGGACATCGTAAGAGTCCATCACATGGCATCACACACTCACATCTGTGGACAATTTCACACAGCCAATCCACCTATCAACATGTGCTTTTGGACTGCAGGTGAAAGTCAGAGCAACTGGAGGAAACCCATGCAGACACAGGGAGAACACACTAAACTCCCTGGAGCTGTGTGACAGTCAGACTATTTGTTGCGCCACTGTGCAGCCCCTAAGATAAATATGTCTGATGTTTAAAACATTAATGACAGTAACCTGATCTGATGGAAAATTAAATAGTTAACTGGTTAAACATGATTTATATCATCCTGAATTTTAAACAAAAAGTAAAATGCAGTAAAGGATGATTTCCTCTTTTTGGTTCAGGGCAAAGTACAGCTATAATAAACCATGTAATTTGCATGACATTTGATTTTAAGTCTCTTTTGTTTGCGCTTGACAGTGTTTGCTTTGGTGGCATTCAGGGTATTTTTGGCCACTGATCACTGGGTGAGACGTAGTGGTATTTGAGTCTTTTTTTGAGTCTTTTTGAGTGCTTTAAAGTAGCGATCATTCCAGCAGTCACCATGATATTTCACACAGTTTCCTAATTAAACTCTCCACTGTGTAAAGGACAGTCAGAAATCTAAAAAAAAAAAAAAGAAAAGAAAAGCCCACTAAAACATAACCAGAGTCTAATAATAGACAGAGTTCACAACAAAGCCCCTGCTTTTTAAAGGTTCTAAGGCCTTTTTTAAAAAAGTTCCACTCCTTTCTCTTACTTTTTCTCTCTCTCATCACATTCTGCAGAGAAAACTACAGCCTCAATCATAAACCAATCACCTGACCCAGTTTACTAACGCTGACACAGAGAAAGAGCGTGAGGGAACAGACAGAGAGTAAGAGAAAGGGGTGGAGAGCAGAGAGAGAGAAGCAAGAGGAAAGGGTGGAGAACAGAGAGAATGAGAGAGTATGTGGTGGAGGAAGAAAGTGAGAGACACAGGAGAGAGAGAGAATACGAAAAGATCCAAACCAAAATGCCTAAGAGAATAGGTGCAAAAGAGTGATAGATAACAGGACAGTAAAAGCAATATGCAAAAAAGCGAAAGAGCAATAAAGTAATATAGAATAGAATAGAATAGAATAGAATAGATTTTATTGTCGCTGAGAAAACAATGTTCAGAACAGTGTTAAAACAGTGAAATATAGATTTAGCGTCCTCTCTCAGGCAGCAGTTAAAATATAAAAAATCTATACATGTGCAAAAATGGCAGATTGTTCAGAGTGCAAAAAAAGAAAGAGAGAGTAGAAAGAATACCAGAAAGAGAGAGTAGAAAGAATATCAGAAACAAAGAATGAGAGTGATGACTCAGAAGATAAAGCAACCAAGTTGGAAAGAGTGAGTGAATTACTGGGCATAGCATTTTTATGACATCAAAAAAAGGGCTCTTATTATAGAAACACTCTTTGTAAGTTTGAGTGTGAGTAGGTGGGGTTGGGCATATAGAGGGCATGCTGTTTTTCTGTGACATTACAAAGCACTCAACCCGAAATGGGCTGCTGTAGTAGTCACTAAAACATCAGTGTGCTGCATATCTGAGGGTTACATATATTTGTGTGACATCACAAACACAATGATCTCAAAATAGTTCGCTGATGTAGACACACTCTTTATAACTTCAGTGTGCTATATACAGTGAAAAAGTGTTTGCCCCCTTTGTGATTTCTTAAATAGGACCTGCCTGACAAAGCGAAGTAGACCAAAAGGTCCTCAAAAGCTAGACATCATGCCAAGATCCAAAGAAATTCAGGAACAGATGAGAAAGAAAGTAATTGAGATCCATCAGTCGGAAAAAGGTTATAAAGTCATTTCTACAGTTTTGAGACTCTAGCAAACCACAGTGAGAGCCATTATCCACAAATGGCGAAAATGTAGAACAGTGGTGAACCTTCCCCAAAGCGCAACAATGACCCATCCAAGAGGTCACAAAGGATCCCACAACAACATCGAAAGAACTGCAGGCCTCACTTGCCTCAGTTAAGGTCAGCAGCGTTCATGACTCCACCATAAGAAAGAGACTGGGCAGAAATGGCCTGCATGGCAGAGTGCCAAGACGAAAACCACTGCTGAGCAAAAAGAACATTTAAGGCTCGTCTCAATTTTGCCAGAAATCATCTTGATGTTCCCCAAGACTTTGGGAAAATACTCTGTGGACTGACGAGACAAACGTTTAAATGTATTGAAGGTGTGTGTCCCATTACATCTGGCATAAAAGTAACACAGCATTTCAGAAAAAGAACATCATACCTACAGTAAAATATGGTGATAGTACTGTGATGGTCTGGGACTGCTTTGCTGCTTCAGGACCTGGAAGACTTGCTGTGACAAATGGAACCATGAATTCCGCTGTCTACCAAAAAATCCTGAAGGAGAATGTCTGGCCAACTGTTTGTGACCTCAAACTGAAACGAACTTGGGTTCTGCAGAGGACAATGATCCAAAACACACCAGCAAGTCCACCTCTGAATTGCTGAAGAAAAACAAAGACTTTGGAGTGGCCTAGTCAAAGTCCTGACCTGCATACTCTTGAGATGCTGTGGCATGACCTTAAAAAGGTGGTTCATGCTCAAAAACCCTCCAATGTGGGTGAATTGCAACAATTCTGCAAAGATGAGTTGGCCAAAACTTCTCAACAGCGCTGTGAAAGACTCATTGCAAGTTACTGCAAATGCTTGATTGCAGTTGTTGCTGCTAAGGGTGGCCCAACCAGTTATTAGGTTTAGGGGCAAACACTTTTTCACACAGGGCCATGTAGGTTTGGCCCTGTAAAAACCTTCATATAAATATTGCATTGTGTTTACTTGTGATGTCTTTGACTAATATTTAAATTAGCTTGATCTGAAACATTTAAGAGTGGCAAACATGCAAAAATATAAGAAATCATGAAGGAGGCCAACACTTTTCCACACCACTGTACCTATGGGGCTGGATCTATGGATGAATATATGTAAATGTATGGCTTTGTTGTAACATCACAGAACAAATGGTGTCAAAATAAGCTTAGTTACTATGGATTTGTGAATGGTATGTTTTGAGACAACTTCAAAAGCTGCTCAGTTTTCATATGAGCCTTTTAAAGTGCACCTCTTTTACATTTCACATTTCCCATGTATTCAGTAGCGCGTCTGCTCTCCGCCAAAAGATCCTCACCTCTTTTTAAAATGAGATTGAATAAAACCTGGCTTATTTTGTTGTGTGTTTGAGTGTACAGGTGAGAAGCTGTGATGTTCCTCAGTCAGATGAGTAAAAGAAACTGTGTTCAGGCTCAAGGGGGATAAAAAAAAATCATGGAATAAATTGAGGAAACAGAACATAAAGACAAAGAAAGAAAAATGAGTCCAGCTCGTGCTGGAGCATGGGAAAAAAAACTCAGAAAACCAGACCACGGCTAAAGCTACTCCTTGGGAAAACACAACATTCTCCACTCCACCGGGGGAGCCACTGAGCTTTTCACATTCATTTCCAGTATTTTAAGAGTATTTTACCTTACTCTTATAAGGTAAAATACTGTGCTTTTATGGGGAAAATAGGGGAAAAATGGGGGAAAAAAATAACACTGTGTTCATATACTTTTGGACAACATATAATGAGTGAGCTCATCTACTTTAAGGTGCACCATTTTGGACACAGATGCATGGTATAATTAACAAGCCAAATGCCTGGAGAAATATACTGCCACCCCACCCCACCCTACCCCAGCACTGGAACACAGTGGACCTGTGTTCTCTGGCATGAAGGGGTTCCATCCAATTTCTTAAGGGAATACAATGTGAGAAATGTATTTTTTTTTTGTCTCCTGAGCTCCCCCTACCTACTGCTGAGTGTAATTCCTGTTAACAGTACTCAGGGCTGGCACTAGCCATTTGGATGACTTTGTGATTTTTTTAATAACTTGATAAACACCTGTCTAATTTGTCACATCACATCACATTCAGTTGCTAGGTTTCTTCAAAGTTCACATAACCATGAGCTGCTTTCCATTCATCCTGATCAGCTGATGTTAAGCCTGGGGAATGTGTGAAATCGAATATAATGATTTTAATGAAAAACCTCATGTCTGTTTCAGTGCACTGTCCTTTATAAAGTCAGTATTTTTGTCATAACGTCAGTACAAGGAATACTGAGCTAGATTCATCTTGTATCAATGTAGACACCCGTGAGATTTGAGCCATAAAGCGATATGCTTTTCTCATGAGAGCTCTCTACCACTCTTCGAGCCTTCAGAAGTTGCTTAGCCCAGTAAACCAGCAGTGGACCCGGCATAGCAGCCACAGAGGCTCTACTCTCCCTATTACGGCTCCATGGTAGAAATACATTACAGTGTTCCTTTAAGGATGAGTTGGAGTGTTACTTGTGACCCAGAAGTAATTATCCAACATCAGTACTTGAGATAGGTAACGTTTATGCAGCTGCATGCAGTATTCCAACTGTGTAAAGCCTTCACAGAAGAGTAGAGACTGTTACAACAGTAAAGAGAAACAACCTCCTGATTAATAACCTTCGTTTTAGAAGAAATTTTGGACAAGCAGGTGTGCAAAATTGTCCTGGAGTTTCTGGTATTTTACCGTGGACACAAACCAGAGCAAAAGAGCAAATGGAAGCTGCAGAGGGGTGAATTAATTTGATCGATGATCATAGCATGTATCCGCACTTGTGTTTGTGAAGAGGATGGTTAATTTTATCAAGGTTTATCTGTGACTGAGGTCAGCAGTGGAGGACTGACTCGGCTGGTCAAGGTGTGTGAGAGAGAGAGAGAGAGAGAGAGAGAGAGAGAGAGAGAGAGAGAGAGAGAGAGAGAGAGAGAGAGAGAGAGAGAGAGAGTAAATAATACAGGACATAGCTCTGACAGCATGACTCTGCTGGAGAACGCCACTCCAGTCCAATCACCTTCATTCACTCTCATTACGCTCCACACTGCGACCTTCACACGATCTCTCTCTCTCTCTCTCTCTCTCTCTCTCTCTCTCTCTCTCTCTCTCTCTCTCTCTAGAAGTGGGGGATAAGTAGTTAAATGCCAAAAGCTGACATTATGCAATGCTAGTGGAACTAAGACTCAACAGACTAACCTCCCTCAGAACAAGAGGAAGAACAACTCAAAGAAACCAAAAACCAAGACTCAGAAGTTGACCTATCATCAGAATAAATGGATGAATCACTGAGAGGAACAAAGACACAAAAAGGAGGAGGAACAACTCTTGAGAGGAACCAAGACTCAAGAGGGAAACCTCCCACAGAAGGAGATGAAAGACCACTGAGAGAAACCAAGACTCAAAAGCAGAACTGCCCTTAGAATGAGAGGAAGAACTTCTGGGAGCAACCAAGAACTCAAAAAGAGAACCTCTGTCAGAGGTAGGGGAAAAAACACTGGGAGGAACTAAGACTCAAAAAGGTGAACCCTCAGAAGGTGAGGAAGGACCACTGAGAGAAGCAAGACTCAATAGGGGATGCCAGCCTTCTTTGGTCCACTCTGGAGCGAATGACGACATGATGAAAACATGATGATATTCAGTCGTTAGCAACAACACATCTCTAACTGGGATGGTGTGTGGGGTTTTCAGTTCAGAGGAAGAGGGTTGGGTATAAAAACGAGTCGAGGGGCTTTGGGAGAATGAGTCAGATACCACTTCCTATTGAGACAGCCCTCTTCTGGGTCCCTGTCACTTTCTGCTGAGAAACCCTGCTGGGGGATGTCCTGTGGGCTGGACAGATAATGTCCTTCAGCTTAATCAGCTACAAGCTAACTCCCACTGAGAGAAACGTGCCTCACAGACACTGGAGACTGGATAGAGAGAACAGAGAGGGGAGGAGGAGAAAGGATGGAGTTGACACTGAAGGGGTTTAGGAGGAGAAGGAGGAGGGGAAGACTGGACAGAACAGAGAGGAAGGAGGAGGAATTATGGAGAGAACAGAGTAAGAGAAGATATGATGGAAAGAAAGAGAGAGTAGGAAGAGAAGGGTGGAGAGAACAGAGGGGAGGAGGAGAAAAGATGGAGAGAACAGAGTGAGTAAGAGAAAATATGACGGAGAGAAAAAAATGTTTGAGGAGAAAGGGTGGAGAGGACAGAAAGGGGAGGAGGGGAATGGATGGAGGTAAATAATGAAAAAGAGGAGGAGAAAGGATGGCGAGAGCAGAGGAGGGAACAGAGGAAGGATGCAAAAAATCATAGACCTAGTCTGCAGAGAAAGGATGGAAAGAAAAGAGGGGAGGAGAAGAAAGTATGGAGAGAACTGAGAGTTGGTGGGGATAAATGATGGGGAGAACAGAGTAAGAGGAAACAAGAATGGAGAGAACAGAGAGGGGGAGGGGAGAACTTATGGCAAGAACAAAGAGGGGAGGAGAAGAAAGAACGACAATTAAGTAGATGTTATACATGGTTCAGGAGATGTTCCTGAAGGAATTACAAAAAATGAAAATCAAAAGGAAAGATACGTGGAAAGCGGTCCGAGACTCTGGGGGCCAGACAGAGGGGCTCAGTTCAGCTGAACCTTCTTCCCTGTGGCTCTTCCCTCGGGTCTCCTGGGACATGGGCCACAGCAGAGAAATGGGAAATGGGACCTGGACCTGGAGCCTCTCACCAACACTGTCCCCCATGAGATAAACAGCACTTAAAGGACTTTAAGAAGGTGCAGAATTTCAAGCTCCACCCTCACTTCAGATCTAACAGCTGTGAGTCCATCCTTCCACTGTGAGAAGAAAACTCAACAGTTTGAGTCTGAAAAGATGTCCAACTGGAGAGAAGCTGGCATGGAAAAAGAGTATAGAAACTGACCCAAACGTTACTAATGATAAAAGAGTCTGATTGTTTGCATTCCTGCCTGAGCTGGGAATCAAACACTCATCTGCCTAGAGATGACTCTTAGAATAACGAAGAAGGTCTCTCTGTTTCTCTATCACACACACACACACACACACACACACAAGTCCTCATGCCCAGAGTCTACCAGAGGAGTATAAAGTCCTCTACAACTGAAGTGTGGAGCTTCAGTTGTACTGACTTGAACTGTCTTGTAGAGACGTCTGCAATTTTTGGGGAGAGATTTTATCCCAGGTTTTGGTTCTGGTTCTTGGTGCTCAGCAGGGGTTCTACCATGGCCTCACAGCTGTCACTACACCCTGCTCATATTCACTCTCAGTGAAGAGCCTTGTGCCTGTCTCATTCCTCACCCAAGTCTGTCTCTCTCTCTCTCTCTGTCTGTCATTTCCTCTTGCTCTTATGTCTCTTTCTCTCTCTCTCTCTCTCTCTCTCTCTCTCTCTCTCTCTCTGTCTCTCTCTGTCTGTCTTTCAATCTCTCTCATTCTTTTTCCCTCACACAGTTTCAATTTCAAGTCACATTATATGTAGGAATTGCAATTAACAATTTTTGCTTTTAATCTCTCTCTCTCTCTCTCTCTCTCTCTCTCTCTCTCTCTCTCTCTCTCTCTCTCTCTCTCTCTCACACACACACACACACACACACACACACACACACACACTCACTGATGTTTTTTTTTTACAATTTATTTTTACATTACTTTGTCTGTATCCGCTAATGCAGTTCAGGTTTGCAGTGTGTCCAGAGCCTATCCAGGCAGCAGTCGATCTCAGGGCATCACAAATTCACACATTCACTCATACATTCAATCCAACTACCAACATGTGTTTTTGGACTGTAGGAGGAAACAGAGGAACGCACAGAGGAAACCCACTCAGACACAGGGTGAACACACCAAACCCCTCAGAGCATATTTCATGTTCTTGTTGGTCTTTTTTAGGTGAGTGTATATTGCTTCACTTATGAATTGCCATCTTTAGCAGAGTATCAATAACTCATGACTAAAGTGAGACAGTACAACTCTGTTTATGTCTGCCTTATTCAAAAGCTTATTCACCTACATCTGATCTTGGCAGAGGGGAGATAAACTCTGAGGGGCTTGGAGGGGACAGCTTTGCTCTGGGCATGGAAGCCAAACACCCCCTGTCACTCAGCAGTAGACAGCAAACAAGAAAGCATTGGACGTAGTGGGGTGGCAGAGGGATGCAATGTTTTCCATCATTGAGAACTGAATGGAAAATGAAGGATTTATAGGATTATGGAATATGTAGGAGGAGGGGTTACAGGTGCACTCATGCAAATAAACATTTAGTAGTTTAGATCAGGATCTGTACATATCAGAATAATCACCACAACAGCATTGAGAAATCATGTTATTGATAAAGAAGAGCAGATTCCTGTAAATTGGTGAAGATGAGACAGAAGTGCAAATAGTAATCCATGTCTGTATAAAATGATGCCTGCTTTTCGTCCCGATATCTCAAAAGTGGTAATTATTCTGGCTAGTGAATGTTGGTATACTGCCAATTCCATGACCTCGCCTTTAAAGCGTGTCTCAAATACAATTTGTTTACAGGTGACTTCAAGTCACAACGCTGACTTTTGAGGCACTGAATCATGAGACAAGGGCAGCAAGTACCTTCTGTTTCAGACACGGAGCTTTTAAACATAAAGAGAACAGGGAACACTTGACCACAGATACCTCACAGGTGCAGCAAGTGGCAAGGGCAGGGAACACAAAGTGACCTGAAAACCAAAACAAGAGAAAAAAGAGCAATTTACAGCAAAAAAGCCACTTTCTTGTGTCAGGCCTAATACAGAATGTCTTGCATCCCTCAAGCTGTTCTCCAAAGCTCTTGCCTTTTGAAAACGAATCATGCTCTTTGTTTTTTGTCTGATAAAATGCAGCGCACCACATTTCATAAATTGGAGCCACCGTGAGGAGCTGTTTTGTGCAAAAAATTATTTCCAGAAACGCCAATGTGGAACCAGCTGAGCTGTTGATCATGCACTCGGCGGACCATGATGCAACGCCAAAAAAAGAAAAAAAGAAAAAAACTATCATAATCTACTCATTCAACACACGCTCTTCCCTAAAGAGGAACACCTACTTTAATATTCCTTCCACAAAACAGGAGCTTAAGGTGCAAGTACTGGACAGGACCCCTTAAAATATATGAAGTGAGCGCTCTAAAAAGGCCTGGAAGGAAAATATGAAACATTGCCTTTACAGCAGAATAGCTTGCATCATCACTTCCTCACCTACCGCACCTCCCACAACTCTACACCTGAATATGGCGGCTCTAACAGCAGTACTCTACAAGCAGCTGGAAGAAAGATCTCAAGTATTGATTTGTGCTGGGTATTTGTGTCTGACACCATGAGCCTGACACAAGTTCTCAGTGATTCTGTTGATTTTCACTCAGTGAAAGTGTTGATTTGGGTAGTGTTAAAGGTTGAGGTGTGTTCATTGTTAGACTAGTGTTCACCATGATCAGATGGGTTTGATCAATATCAGATTAGGTAGGGTTGGTGTATAGTTAGTGCCATTTCCTGTAATGTTGCATTGTAGTTAGTTTAGTGCACTGTAGGTGGGGGTTTGACCAGTGTTTGGTGTTATGACATAAGCAGTGTTTGTGTTGATATAGGTCCAGTCTAGTTTTTGTTTGGGCAGTGTTTGTGTTGGATCAGGTCTAGTTTGGCTGAAGGTTGATGTTTGTGTCTGGGCAGTGTTGGGCCAGGTCCAGATTGGCTGGTGTTTGATGTTTGGGTTTTACACAGTTTCTGTGCTGGGTCAGAACTAGTTTGGATGGAGGTGGGGTTTTAGGCTAGAGCAGTGATTGTGTTGGTTCAAGTCCAATTTGGCTTTTGCTTGGTATTGGGATTTATGCAGTGTTTGTGTTGATTCAGGGCCAGTTTGGCTTCTGTTTGGGTTTGGGCAATGTTTGGCTTGTGTTTGGGTTTGAGCAGTGTTTATGCTGGATCAGATCCAGTTTGGCTGATGTTTGGTGTTATGACATTGGCAGTGTTTGTGTTGATTCAGGTTTATGTTGGATTTCCAGTTTGTCTGGAGGTTGGTGTTTGGGTTCGGGCAATGTTTATTTTGGATTAGGTTCAATTTGGCTGATGTTTGGTGTTTGAATTTAGGCAGTGTTTGTGTTGGATCAGGTCCAGTTTGGCTGATGTTTTTTTATAGGGCACTACTGCACTGTGTTGGATCTGACTCATTGTTTTGTGTGGTTTGGTGCTGTCAAGATTTTGAGAGTTCTCATTTGTAAACAGCCCCATCCTTCGGGTAGTCATCCAGTTCCTAAGTTTAATTACTGTGGGTTTGATTGATTGCCCTCAATACCCTGTGTGCCAGGTTCTGTGCCAGCATTCAACTATTCCTGGTGTTCCCGAGGCTCTGCCTGAGCTAAAGGAACTCCACAGGAGCGCTCAGGGCCTGGTTTTGCTTGACTCGTTGAGTAACTCATCACAAAGTCAAATTAGATTCTCAGCTTTCTAGACACTCTGCCTCCCCACACTCATACTGGAAAAGAAGATTTATTATGAAATGAAATAATCTGAAATCTAATCAGTTAATCTAATATTTCTCAATACATGATTGTTGTAATAATATTATAATACTGATTAATCTATGTCTAGGTGTATTTGCATGTTTAAAGCATCTTAATCCAAGAAAAATGGGCAGAAAATCTGACTTGTTTAAAGAAATAATATTTAAAAAGCAACATGATATGCAATAGCTACAATAATCTCATAATATACTTATTCACAAACTAATAATGACATATATTAGATTTATTGACTAGATTTAATGTTTTTACTTAATAAGAGACCTTTCTGCAGTGCAACAGCATCTCTCTCTCTCTGCATACTTATTCATTCAGAACACAAACATCAGCTAGAACATATATTTATCTCTCCTTCTGCCCATTGCTCCATTTCTGAAAAGATGTATCACATAAACATAAGAAAAACACCTGCTTCCGAGCCTCTACACATCTGTTTCAAAATGCTGACTGAAGGAGAAAAAAAAGGGAATCATCTTTTATTCATTCTCTAACACTGGAGTGATTTCACGCCAAATCATCTGAGAAAAGATGCTCTCAACAAACAGCAATCACAGTGCTCAGAGCCAGTGCATGGGAAATGCAAAGTGACGTCAGCTTCAGCTTTACTTGATGAAAATCAATGAAAACAAATCACTATGCCTAACATGAATGAGTAAAACTATAGTAAAATCACTGTAGCAAACAGTTTCTCAGTACTTACAGCAAGAAAATGTAATTAAGGACAATATGCCATACGTTAAAATATACCAGTATACCAGTGGTGCAACAGGTAGATTCAGTGTCTCACAGCTCCGGGGCCCTGGTGTTGTGTGTTCAAACTCTGCCTCAGGTCACTATCGGTCAGGTGTTTGGTGTGTTCTGCCTGTGTGGGTTGCCTCTGGGTGCTCTGGTTTCCTCCCACAGTTGGTAGATTGATTAGCTGTTCCAAAATGTCTTTAGATGTGAGTGTGAATGATAGTGTGAGTGTGGGATGCCTTGTAATGGCATGGCACCCTGCCCAGGGTGTGTTCCTGCCTTGCGTCCAGTGATTTCAGGTAGGTTTGAACCAACCACCACCTTGAACAGGATAAAGCAGTTACAGAAAATGCAGTTGATTATATTTTAATAGGATCAACCAACAAATTAAATTAGTTTAATTAAAAAAAAGAAGGGTATTACAGCAGTGAAGCAGGTATTGTCTCAGCCATGCAGCTGCAGGATCCGGGATTCAATTCCCACTGTGGATCACTGTGTTTGAGGAGGTGTTTTAACTGTCTCCCTGTGGGTTTTTTCTAGTTACATTTTCCCCCCAAATCCCTGGTTAGCATGAAGCATTTATAGCGATTGAATGATGGATGGACAGTTGACTAAATATATGCTGACTTGTCTTATAATTTGAATAGACATAAGTGGATGAGTCCACTTAAAAGTGATGTTAGCGATGTTAAACAAAAAAAACATTTTTAGAAAATACAGCTGTGTGGAGACACAGTGGAGATAATAGATTAGGATGTTGCTCTCTTTCTGTTCCATAAATGCATACTATAGATGTATTTTTGTTGTTACAGATTACTTAAGGTGGAACTGACTCCAGATTTGATGAGGCCACTAACTGCATGAAAGTAAACAGACAGAGGGTAATTCAAAGAGTTAAGAGTTAATAAATCAGAAAGAACACAAACACAGGGAGTTGTCCAGGATCGTCAATGTTACTTTTAATAGTGGTTGGGCATGATTCACATGTATAATCTAATCTTTACATTATCACGTCCCTCTTGATTTCTTATTGTCTCTAATAATCTGATATTCCAATTATTTATACATTTTTATCCAATATCACATATTCCAGTAGATTTAAAATTATGAAATTGCTTTACAATTAGATCCTGTGATGTGTTTTGTGTTAGAAAAAGAGTAAATTACAAGTTGTTTCCAGCAGATAAAAGCTTCCAGAAACCTGCACACATAAAAAGGAGATGAATAATGATGTATTTAAATGTGTTTATAATGCACCTGCTTTATTCTGAATAATGTGTTCGTATTCAGTTACATCTCCGCTGGGTTGTATTTACACAATCTGTCCTAATAAATATGACACAGAACAGAGAACCATTTATAAAATCCTTCCAGAATCGCATCACTGACCCAGCATCTGTTTTTAGTATTTTCCCATCTTTTACACAAGCGCTGGAAGGTTACCTGAGAAAATCAACAGAGAGACTGAGTGAGAAGGTGGGCTTTCATTTTCACTCTGGGTCTTTGTTCACTCCAGACTTTTTCAGAAAGGTTAGAACAGGTTTGAAAAGGTTCAGTGATGTGGGATGGATAAACATACGGTGACCCAGAGAGTGAAAAAACACAATGGTTTCTATGAAACAAACTAAAGGTTCTAAACCAATGTTTATATTTTGGTTCTACACAAGTGAGGAATACATGGATAGAGAACAAAACACACACGCACAAACACGTCATCTGAACTGTAGGGTCTTTATTAGATTGGTCTTATTTACTGCATTATTATTTCTACAATACAAGGGAGCCTTTACATTAGACATTTGTAAATTTTTGTGAGGATTTGATAGTGAGGTTAGGTATTGATTTTGGATGATTAGGTCTGGATCACAAACACCACTCCAACAAATTCCAAAGGGCATTTGGAAGAATTTACTGCAGACAGCATAGTTTCATGGTTCCACGGCTTAATGCTGGGGGTTTATACATCTCTGGTGGACTTTTGTGGGCTCAAGTGCAGCATCCTGCAGCATCCCAGTTCATTTCATCATCTCCTATATATATATATATATATATATATATATATATATATATATATATATATATATTAGACACTGCATCATATGTAAGCAAACCTTAAATTAGTTTAATTCAATCAGAATGGTTTGGACATGGTTCATTTACATTCCACTGGGTTCAAGTCCAGTTGTCTCTGGTATGTTCAGACTGGGGTTATTATGGCTCAGTTTGTTTTAAGGTGGCAAACAAAACAAGGGGTATTCTTTACAAAGACAGCAAAGGGGAAACCGGGCAAAAAGAAAAAAGAAAAAAGGCTCCAAAACTGCCTGACAGGGAACACAGCCACTGAACCGCAGCAAAAAGAACAACTTCAGCCTTCAGACAACAGCCTATTAGCTACAGTCTGCTGTTTCTGTCCAAAAACCCAGAGATTTCCCCTATAAATTAGCAACTAACTCACATCCCCAGGAGCTCATCCAACACCCAGCTTCAGTGATCCTTTGTATTCAGTGGAAAAGGAGATATCAGTGCCTAATAAACCTTGTTAATCCTTCACATACAGTGGAATAGATATCAGTTCATAAACAATGAAAGAGGAGATCAGTCCACGTGTGTAACTGTTTATATATATTGAAATTAGCTATATCAATTAAAAACTTCAATAACCCTTTATATACACTGGAGAAGGGAATATCAGTCAGTAAAAATACATACATGTCTACAATAATGTACAAATATGTGATATTAGTCCATTAACTGCTTAAGTAAGTCTTTAAACTAGAAAAAGAGATTTAAAAAAAAGGAATTATTCAAGGACGCAGGAAGTTGGGGGTGCTCAGGATACTATTCAGGGCGCTTTTCAGGAGTGTCAGAAGTTCAGCTGCTATAAACATACATTCATTCATTCATTCATTCATTATCTGTAACTGCTTATCCAGTTCAGGGTCGCGGTGGGTCCAGAGCCTACCTGGAATCATTGGGCACATACACCCTGGTGGGGGCGCCAGTCCTTCACAGGGCAACACAGACACACACACACACACACATTCACTCACACACTCACACCTACGGACACTTTTGAGTCGCCAATCCACCTACCAACTTGTGATTTTGGACTGTGGGAGGAAACTGGAGCACCCGGAGGAAACCCACGCGCACACGGGGAGAACACACCAACTCCTCACACACAGTCACCCGGAGCGGGAATCGAACCCATAACCTCCAGGCCCCTGGAGCTGTGTGATACTACCTGCTGCGCCTCCGTGCCGCCCCTGCTATAAACAAAATACTTGTAATGTAATGTATTTTGGGTATATACTGTGATGAAGGAGTTTAGGTTTACTTGCTAAAAAATAAAATTTGAAATATTATGAGATTAAAGTCATGATATTTCTAGAATATAAAGTCACTATGGTCTCATTCTGCTAGTGAATCTACATTGGGTTTCATCTTCCTATTGCTGAAAGGTGCAGATATTGAATATCCAAAAGAATTCCATTATTTATCTATCTATTACATACTGAGATTTTCATTGGCGCAGCAGGTAGTGTCGCAGTCACACAGCTCCAGAGTTGGTTTGTTCTCCCTGTGTCCGTGTGGGTTACCGCCGGGTGCTTCAGTTTCCTCCCACAGTCCAAAAACACATTTTAGTAGGTGGATCGGTGACACAGAAGTGTCCGAGTGCGAGTGTGTGAGTGAATGTGTGTGTGTTGCCCTGTGAATAACTGGCGCCCCTTGAGGGTGTATTCCTGCCTTGCGCCCAATGATTCCATGTGGGCCCTGGACCCTCCGTGACCCTGAACTGGATGTTGTCATTTGGTTTTTTTTTGTTTTTTTTTCCCGTTCGCGTGCTCATGGGAAGGTTGTATATACCAAGACTACACTCTGTTCGGGTTAGCTGAGGGGAACTTCAGTACAAACAAAACATGTCCCCAAATTGTGATTTATCATTAAATGCCAACTAAATGCTTTTTCAGTAATGTCATATCTGATCATAATATTTGACTTTTATCTACAGAAATCAATGAGATGATTCAAATATGGCATATTTGCCATTTTCTCCAGTTGAAGAGTCTGCGATATATGCGCAAAGTTGTGTATCATCTAGAATCCCAGAATTTACCAGTGGTAAATACGACTTTGTCCACCGTTCAGATGCAATTTACAAGTGGGAGTTCATAAAGGACTTAAGTAACATAATAAATATTCCTATAAACTAAGAGAGTTTTTTTTTTACTAAAGTCCTAAAGCTTCAATGATTATATAGTAGAACATCAGATATTAGTATTAATAAATGCATATTTTGCATCCAAACTCCTATGAAGAAGAGACATTCAGCATAATAGGAAGTAAATATTTTTTTCGTTTGGCTGTAATGCAAAATAAGCAGCACAGCTACCACTGACTTCAATTAGGATCAGAAACAAAGAGAGAAGCTAATGAATGCTAATCTTCCCAGTTTTGAGTAAAGAGAGATATTGTTCTTCTCTGATAAATCTGTTGTTCTTGAGTTGTTCTTCAGATGATATTAATGTGAATAAATGACTGAAAGTAGCTTTATCTAAAAACCTCTCCATGATTTATTTTATTCATTCATTCATTCATTATCTGTAACCGCTTATCCAGTTCAGGGTCGCGGTGGGTCCAGAGCCTACCTGGAATCATTGGGTGCAAGGCGGGAATACACCCTGGAGGGGTCACCAGTCCTTCACAGGGCAACACAGACACACACCCACGGACACTTCTGAGTCGCCAATCCACCTACCAACGTGTGTTTTTGGACTGTGGGAGAAAACCGGGGCACCCGGAGAAAACCCACGCAGACACAGGGAGAACACATCAACTCCTCACAGACAGTCACCCAGAGCGGGAATCGAACCCACAACCTCCAGGTCCCTGGAGCTGTGTGACACTACCTGCTGCGCCACCCTGATTTATTTTATAATTTAATTTATAAATGTATTATTTATATTTATTTTTTTATCTTTTCTCTCTCTTTCTCTATACATCTTAAACTCTGCTTACGTGATAAAAAAGAACACTGTGTAAAAAATGTGCATAAAAGCTTTGCTGTTGTCTCTCAAAAACCATTTGTTATTGTTTACACAGGGTTTATCAACATATTATATAAACACCTTTTTATTCTGAGTGAATTCTGATATCTAAGCGGCATCCAGTTAGTAAAATCTATAGAAAAGCACTGACAAATAGAAGGGCATGTTCAACTGCACATGAACCTAAGTTCATTATATCCAATGCCGAGAGCACACCAGAGTGGAATGTCCTGGCATTAGCTTGTGAAGAAAAGGAACTGTATTCTCTGGAGTGAGCTCCATCTAATATATTTGGGATGAGTTGGAGCATTGTTGGCATTGAAAACTAATAATCCAGCATCTGTATTTGACCTCATTAATGCCATGTACTCCTCACAGCAGTGTTTCAAAAACCTCCTCAGAAGAACAGAGACCCTTACTCACTTCTGAGTAATACCTTTCAATTCAGAAAAAAAATGTGGATCAGAAGTGCCTACACATATTACTATTTAATGTAGAAGAAATACAACAAGTGACAGGGTGAAATAACATAGAAAGGGAAAGAGAGAAAGAGGTGTGAACAGGACAAAGAAGAAAATAAGACAATTCACAGAGAGACAGAGAGAGAGAGAGAGAGAGAGAGAGAGAGAGAGAGAGAGAGTTCTGATGTTGATTTTAACTAACTACTGTTTGCCCAAGTCAAACATTTTACTGAACCTAAGTAATAGGAAATAATTGAGTTTAAGGTGGTCTGAAAGATAAGACATGTCTTTCGTTTCAGCCCTTCTGTATTTTATATAAGTCCCATTTTTCATTTTATCTAAATTTCCTAGAATATTCTGCAAATATTCAGAAAAATATAAATCCATCAGTATTAAGAGCTTCTTACAATAAATATAAGGCCCTCTGTGTGTGGGTGTTGAAGGTTAGCTGACATCTAACAGTTTCCCCAGTTTGTTCCTGGCCTTGTCAATGAAATTCTCCCATTAAGCCCATGCAAGGAATCTTTGGTCTAAGCTAGATTTCTATATGAAATAAATGAATCCGATGTTTGAAGATCTCTGCTGGAATGCCCTGTGATAAACAGCTGATGTTGAAATAAATATGAGTCTACTATTAAATATTAACACCTGAAGTTCAATCAACATGTCTTTAGGTGTAAGAGCAATTGAGATGCTTAAAACATATTCACTCAAACTACCACTACTACAGGTAAATGTCTGAGGTGTATTTAGTCAGCTATTATGAACATGTAAATATATCAGTCTCTCCAAGCCAAGTGAACCAAACATTACACTTCCACTACAAGAGGTCACAATGCCTGTGATCTTTGACTGTGAGGAGGTTAGTCATGGAGCTGATTTGCATATTAATAGAAAGGTTCATGATTGGAATAATAAAAAAAAAACATGTTTTATAAAATTTTGAGCATGTCTTCTCACCATTTGCTTTTACAGTCTGTTTTCATGCTCAAAATGGGGCTAATGTGTTTACAAAACTCCGGTGTCAGTAAATGGTCTTTCTCTCTGTTAAAAGCAGAACAACTGCTTTTTTGAAGGATTTTACAGAATAAAGAGACCTCCATATATTGAAAAGCATGAACCAAGATGAAGATATTGCTCTATTCCTACTCCATTGGTGGGCAATATTTACTTATTTTGCTATAGATGGAACTGACTCTAAATTTGGGATAACACAAATTGCATGAAAGTAAACATAGATTAAAAGTGTTACAAAACTAAACAACTTGAGTTACAAATGAATATCTGTGGTAATTTAAAGAGTGAATAAAAACAAGTTCAACTTCAACCATGTAACAGTTGTTTTTCCCTTCAAACATTCTGTTCCACCTTAAAAGACACAGAGCTTCTGAACTTAAATCAAACAAGAAAACAGCATTTTCCCACAATCGTAGATATTCCTTTTAAGGGCAACATAACAATCAGGTTGCAAAGGGTCTAACCAGAAATGCTTGTGACTACTTTACAATTATACCTGTCTGTTGTTCAAATGTTATCAGGATTCAATCCTACTAGTCACATTACATGCCCAGGTGTAGACAGGGTTAATAAACCAAAAACAGCTCTCAAACTGGAGTCTGACACTGACAAAACCCATTAAAGACCCCTTCTAACCATCAATAAACCCCCTAAAAGCTCATCCCTGTTCATAAGCATGAAGCTATTTCCAAGGATAATAACCTGCCACTTACCTGCAGCTTGAAAACCCCTCCCCAAAAGTTGACAAGATTGGCTCAGTAGGTTTATGCCACAAGAAAACCCTGGCTGTCTGAATCCATTAGTTTGAGGTTGTATCTTAATATATGTCAGTGTTTAAAGACAGTCTTTAAGCAGTGTCAAAATGGAAATGTTCAATCATGTTCCTGCTTATTTCACTTAATGTATGTTTCTAGCAAACCAAAATTTAAAGAAAATGCCACATGGACATGTTACCAAGGTAAAAGATTTGATTTTCACTGAAATGAGTCCTTGGAAACCATACTATAAAAGATAAATTGCTTTTTGCCATTTACCTCATAAGTCACATGTTTGAGTGGGGAATGACGTCACACCTGAGTTGACCACATTCCAGTTAACCATTCAGAAATCCCCATGCTCTAGGTTTTCATTGTTAACTTGTACTCTTTCACACCTGCACAGAAATCCAGAAATGTTCTGGGGTTTCTTTTGCACACATTGCACAGGCTTCATGCCTAAAGCACGTTTCATTTCCTACTGTGAGAGTGCACCTGACACAGAAAATCTTCCGTTGTGAGCTGCATGTGTGAAAGACCATCTCCGGACCCGATACTCCCGAGTTTCTCTAGAAATTCTCCGGAGTTCATGTGTGAAAAATGCATTAGAAATAGCAGTGGATATCAGAGCATTGTGAAATAATTCACACATTCAAACCATGGAAACACAAACACATACAGCAGTGGGAGGGTACTGTGTGTACAACACATCTAGACTGTAGTGCTAGTAATCTGTATGTTACTACTGCTTTCACAAACTGATATGCAGGCAGCCATCTTGGATTCAGAACTCTGGGTTGTTGAGTCTGCTAACTTCCTGAGTAGGAAATCCTACTTGTGAACGTGTTCCAGTTAAAATGTATTAACTGGAGCTCGAAGATTTTAAAATTTTCAATTTATCTGATATGATAAAAAACAAGGATGGGGAGATTGTGGGGAGGGTTACAGTTTCATGATGTTAAGTTAGCTTAATGTAGCAATATTCATATTTAAATTCTTACTCAGCTCATAATTCAGATCATTGGCAATCAGTGGAAAAATCAACACAGAATTAACCAAATCTCAGTTTGCAAGGTTGTTGTTTAGCACACGACGTGACAGCAGAGATTTTCCAAAAAACCACATTCATGCTGTTCACAGTAAAATCCAGCTTAGACCAGAAATTCATTATATGGACATAACTTTAGAGGTTGGTTTGAAACCGCTGCAGTGCTAAAACTACCTGTCCTAAATGCTAAAATGGGAATAAATCTAAAAGAACTGAAGAAATAAGAAAAAACATATTGAGCAAATAAGAGGACAGAGAGAGTGAAGAGAAAACAAGAAAACAACAGCCCCACAACACAACAGGATAAAGGGGGGGGGGGGGGGGAGCGAGAGAGAGAGAGAGAGAGGAACAATATATATATAGGACACAGTTGATATTTACCTAAACAGTTGATGGAGTCACCAGGTGAGTTACTATTAGACTGGAGATAAATGAATGCACACACGCACACACACGTCACCCACAGAGGATGCCATTCGTTAATCAAAAAGAATTAACACGAACAAAGCAACATCAGACAGCAGTCCCTCCCTTATTCTCCAGCGTGCTCTCTCTCTCTCTCTCTCTCTCTCTCTCTCTCTCTCTCTCTCTCTCTGTGTGCATGTGTAACTGACTGAGACTCCACCCTGTGTTGTACTATAAAATAAATATGCAGTGACTCTGCTGACAGCTGCAGGTCTGGTTGCATCTGATTCTTTATTCATGGATGACATTATTAGGAAATCTCCCTTTAAACCTTGTCTTTCTGAAGGAGAACACCCCTCATTCCTCTGTCTGCATCACTCTCCTCCCCCCTAGAAATAGCAGACAGAGTGAAAACACAACCAGCCAAAGCAAGAACTGCTAAAGGACCTACTCTCAGCACTATCTTATAAACACATACATATACACTGTGATGAACGCATAATGAGCGCATAAACGGGTATGAATTCAGTGTTTATCTTAAACTGGTTTAGGCTGGTTTATGTTGGTTGCAGTTTGGATTTGCAGTACTCAGTCGAGTTCATGCTTGTTAGCCAGCATACAGCATGCAAAACACTACATAAGCTTATTAATGCTTTTTTTTTCCCAGGTAGTGTTGCTAAATAAATCCATACCAAACAGCATGTTAACAATAAAATCTAAACAAACAGAGGGAGAAGGAGAGGGAATTATGGGGACAGGGAACATGAGGCCAGTGCAAAAGTATTCAGTACAGAGAATATGCTAGTTCATGCTGTTTGAGGGAGAGGGAGGGACAGGAGTGGGAGGGGAGACAGAGAGAGAGAGAGAGGGTTAGGGGGCTGGGAGAGGGATGGTAGGGAGAGGTAAAGAGAAAGGTAGAGGGAGACAGACTGGGAGCATGAGGGGAAAATTAAAGGGATGTGGAAAGGGAGAGTGAGAATAGGCAGAGGTGAGGACAGGGGATGGGGATAGGGAAAGGGTGAGGGTGTGTGTTGGCTTATATATATATAACGCACATTACTCAGATTCACCGGAACAATAACCTTTTCTTACCACAAAAAAGTAGTATCTATGTCTCGTGTCATGAAATCATTGTTAGGGCATTGCCACCTCAAGAGTTTAAAGAAGCAGAAACAGTAAAAAGTTTGATTAAGAAGAGTTTAATCCAATAAATTCATAAACATATTACACTTAATCCATTAAAAGGCTTAGAACAGTGCTTGTAACTGTGGGAAAGCCAGAACGTTTCCAGTTTTGCACGTTCATTCATTCATTGTATGTACCTGCTTATCCAGCCCGATCTATGGCGTCGGATCCAATTGAAATCTGAGAGAAAATAATTGCGTGCGAGGAAAAACCATGTCAGGCAAAGAATAGTGCTCTCATAAACGGGAAAACATTTCCCAAACGAAAATACAATTTGATTGAAGAAAAACCCACATTCTGTGAGGACAGTCAAGGTTCTCCCTGTGCACTAGGACAAAATACATTCCAAAACAGAGTAAACACAGAAGCACTTGAGTCAAACCAATACTTATTTTCATTCTCAATTTAATGTCTCCTACGTATATTTACCATAACAGCAGGAGTATAATAGTAGTAATAATGGTATACACACAAATGAAGAAATGAAGGTTTATTACCCAAAGCTTATCATGCTTTCATTTTCAACAATGGATGTTTTCTCTCTCCATTAACAGTTTAATGAACTTGGATGCACTAGGACCTGGGAGAGCTGTTGCTGCTAGCTTTGGCTTGGTCTGTATTGCTTTCTTGACAGAATGCGCGCATGGTGTATAGGTATAGTGAGTTCCTGAGTTCCTTCCAATAATTTGATCCCCTCTGTCAACGTCTCATTAAACTAGAGGTGCAAAAAGAGTTAAATCACATTCTCTACACTTGTCCTACCTCCCTGTAACATATGACCAGTGTGGGAGGTGTAGATTAATTCCCCACCAGTGTCAAGAACCAATCTACGCTATTGGATGAATGTAAAGTAAGCCTGCTGAAGAAGCCAGTTAAAATGCATTTAACTCATTAAATTTAAGGCAGACTGAATTGATGCTTATGTTCTATCCTGATGTTATGACTTTATATATTAGAGATACCTGTATATAATGAGTTAATAGTTATTCATCACTCGTTTTTCTACCTGTAGATGGATATTAGAACATTTTTTAAAAGGCAGCAGCTCCTCCAAAGACCAGTCAAGCAAGAGGATTTATTTTACAGTTTAAAGAAATCATTCTAATTAATTTTAATAGGCTCTTGATGCTGAGTGCAGAATGTGGTTTGGCATTGTCTTGCTGAAATAAGCAGGGATATCCCTGAAAAAGACGTCGCTTGGATGGCAGCATATATTGTTCCAAACTTGAACCTTGTAGTGTATTCAATTGAATATAGGTTGAAAAGGATTTGCAAATCATCGTATTCTGTTTTTGTTTATGTTTTACACAATGTCCCAACTTCATTGGAATTGGGGTTGAAAGTAAAATTGATAATAAATTATTTATAATAAATCTTTATATGAAAATTAAAAAAAAAAAAAATAATTGAGACAATACTTTTGCTGTCAAATGTCACATTCATACATTCACATTATTAAACAGAACTACAACTATAGAACAAATACACATGAATTGTACCAGTTTTTATTTTAAATATTTGAGCATATTTGGGACCTGATACTGTAAATAACATTGTGGCTTTGCTTTATCTGTACCTTGGCAAAGAAACTTGCTGCTATGAGGCAATTACCCCCCCTGGTTAAAGCTTAGACCCCCTAATCATTCATCTCTAGTGATGGCCCTGGTGTGGGACAAACATTGAGTGAGGGGAAGAGGGAGAGAGAGGGTATTCAGGGACATGTACGAAATAGGAAGATGGAGACAGAGAGGTAGACGGAGGGGAAATTACGGAGACCGGGAGAGAAATAGGGAGAGGTAGCAGGAGTAATATGGAGAGCAAGATGAAGGCAGGTTGATAAGCTAGGTTATGTTGTCTGAGCTAGAGGGAGGCAGAGGAAAGGAAAGGAGGGAAAAGGGAATGGGTGAAAGAGAGTAGGGTGGCAACTTCTACCCATTTGTAATTAATAGGAATATCACTATGATGTCATTTATTGGGCGTGGCCACAGATTAAGCTCTGTGGCGTTTTACATGACGTATAGTAAACAGTGATCAAATGCTTACTGTGTTTGTCAAAATGCACAGATTCTAATGTTTGGATCTGGTTTTGAACTCAGTGCGACGTTAATCACAGCGAGTGGAGGTGTGAATCCCACTCTTTAGCCGGAGCAGATGGTGTATTCTCTCAGAATTTGTAAAGTGCTAATGAGGCTTAGCTCTGACTTTCAGTTATCTTTTGAGAAAAAAACAGCCGGATGGACCTCTAAAGACTTCTGGATCCCTCTCACCATAAAGATGTTTATTAAACAACAACAAAAAATATGTAAAACTGTCTCTAAAGTCTGTTTGCTTCACCTCCTGCTGAAGATGGGAATTACCAAAATTCAATCTGGCAACCCAGGAGAGAATGAGCTAATACAAACATTTCTGAAAATATACTATATGTTTACAAAAATGCATGGACACTCTTTATCAAAACTGCATAAAAAAACATGTGTAGATGTGATTGTGCTGAATGACATACAAACTACTCTTCATGTTAGTCATGCCATTTCGTACGAGTTGGAAACAAGCAGATATTTGAGGGCAGCTGATGAATCAGTTTCAAGCACCAACAAACTCCAAGCCGTGAGTCATTAGCTTGTAGTTAATTGCAAAGTGTGGAAATGTAAGTACACTGCTTCCACTATAGACCAAACTTCATAAAGTTAAAATTACAATGAATGGAAAATGTGGGATAAGAAAACAGATAAATTTTATTACATTTTTTTAAAGATGGTAAAATGATTGTGTAGTGTGGTTATTTTTCTAAAGTGATATATTTAAACAGTGAAATACTGTAGTGTATAATTGGACTAGCTTGGAATTGCACTAGCTTTGTTCATATTTTATTTCTTGGGCTGTAATTGTATATAAAAAGTGTAATAAATCCTTAAATGGAAGCAAGACAGCGGCAGCAGCATTGGTTTCCATCGGTTTAAATATACATATAATTACATCCTCATTTTTATTTTATTTTTATACTTCTTATTATAGCTATTATAGATGATGTTTACATTTTTTATTATTATGGGCATATCAAGCACTTTTTCACTGTTAAATTTCTATGCTCAAATTTACCCATTTACATTTTTTTTTCAAATTTCACTTGCAGCAGACATGAGTTTGATCATAGAAACACACTTAAGACAAAACATGAATACTAAATGGTAAGTGAAATTTGCATACCCTCATTTTACAATAAGATTTGACCATACACAACTCTGATAATAAAGTTCCACTGAATATACCATCAGTCCTCCTCATTCAAGCTCCACTCTCACTTCAGATCTGAACCATAGTGTTCATGCTTTCACAGTGAGAACTATCATGTCAGAACTATGGGTTCCTCTTTCACTTCCGGAGTCACATCACACCATCTCTCCATCCATCACTCATTCCTCATGTCTCCCTCTCTCTCTCTCTCTCTCTCTCTCTCTCTCTCTCTCTCTCTCTCTCTACTTTCACTTTAATCTTTCACTGTATTTTCTTGGTGTTTATAATTTTTAAATCAAGAGTTTCACAGAAAAATACCTCCCCATTATAAAACTAAAGAAGCTGAACTGTCACTTTAATAGTTGTCTATACATAAAGTGCTAACAGTTAATAAATGGTTCCATTTATAAAGAAAAATGTGTGTTCTTCATTTCTGCCAGCATTTCAATGTTGTTCTGCTTCTCTCGCTTTCTCTCTCTCTCTCTCTCTCTCTCTCTCTCTCTCTCTCCCTCTCTCTCTCTCTCTCTCTCGTCAAGGGAACCGAAGCTGTTTCTAATTAAGGCAGCAGCTTCATTAGCCAGCACTGCTACTGGAGATATTTACACTTCAAAGACAGAGAGAGAGAGAGAGAGAGAGAGAGAGAGAGAGAGAGAGAGAGAGAGAGAGAGAGAGAGAGAGAAAGAGAGAGAGAGAGAGAGAAAGAGAGAGAGAGAGAGCGAGAGAGAGAGAAAGAGAGAGAGAGAGAGCGAGAGAGAGAGAGAGAGAGAGAGAGAGAGAGAGAGGCATGCGTAAGAGTCATTGTGGTAGGGCAAAAGAAAAACATATTCTGGTGATTGGAATTAAAATAAGTAGAAGCAGAAGTCAAATAATAAATAAGAAAGAGCACTGTAAAATAAGAAGAAATGATAAATGAACACAGAGGAAGAATAACATCTTCAAGCCTAAGATGACATCACATTTTTCTGGCTATATAAGTCATGCATGCTCAAACCCTTCCAAATCTACATTCCTCAACCCAACTACTCATACTTTTATAACAAATTGATGTAAGCATGTATGGAATGACAGATGGAAGTAAGGATGAATGGATGGATAGTTGGACAGATTGATAGTCAAACACAATCTCATAAGCCAATCACATTCGCTCTCATCATATATGTGACCAATGGGAATCACTCTCAAGCCCCACAGCAAATCAAATACTATCTCTTAAAGTCTTCAGTTAATCAAATAAAATGTCCTCAATGCCTGTGCCAATTAAAGGCTACATTCACGATTGTAATAAAAAAAAAAAACACACACACATTTGATACAATTCAAAAGATGTTTCCTCACCATTTGATAGCTCTGCAGTCTGTTTGCGTGCTAGACACAGGCCTAATGTGTTTACAAAGCCCCAGTGTCAGTGTAAATCCAAACTGTCTTGGTCTGGTATACTAGGCTTTCACTCTCTCTCTCGACTCAAGGCTCATGACCATTTTTAGACAACAGAGAGAACTACAGATGTTGAAAAGCCTAAATGAGGACATTGCTCTATTCCTGCACCATAGGTGGGTAATATTTTCTTAATTTTGCTGTTTCAGATCAATTAATGTGTAAATGTCTCCAAATTTACAGCAAATTTAGGGTGACTGTATTTTGGATTTCAAAAAAGAGGACACTTGGGGCAGACAAACACGTGCCTTTATGGACAGATAATATTCCTTTCCATTCAACTTAAACAATAATAATGAATAATAACAAATTATAAAAATAGTTTGTCTTGTCAGTTGCTGAAAGTGTGTGTATGATCATGGAAGCCTGTTATTTTCTGTTCATACCAAGCTACACAACTGAAGCACCGTGTTGAGATTATAAGTAACTACTTTCCCAGAAAGCAACAAGACAACATTTTAACATTTCTAAAACCAAGCACCTTAACATTTTATCAACCAAGTAATCTACACTAGATAAAGAAGCTGGACATCACGGAGAACTAGATATTTATTACTGACTTATATTTCTATAAAGGTCTGACTGATAACACGGTGCTGTAATTAATTCACAGCCTCATTTATTTTGGGTAACACCTCACCCTTTAAGCCGTTCTGGCTTTAATAATCTGGAGATTTTGACCGTTTTCAAATAAAGTTAAACAAAAAGCTGTGCAGACGTAATTTACTCGTCAGTAAATACTGCATATATAATGAATAGGGCACAGTTTCGGACACAGCATGAGATGTTGATCTCCTAATCCAACCAATCAAACCCTAAACTCTGCAACCAATTAAATACAATACGCTAAACTCCTCAGCCAATCAAGTACAACTACCTAAATACTGTTGCCAATCATATGCAAGCTTTTAAACTCTCCATCCAATCAAATATAATTTACTAAATATAATAGACCATCAAGTACAAACCCCTGCTTTCTGTTAAGCATGCTGAAATTCTGGTCCATGCATTCATTTACTTCCACTTAGACTACTGTAATTCTCTCTTCATTGGCCTTCCTTCTAAGACCATACACTCCCTTTAGTGTGTTCAGAACTCTACTGCTCCGGTCCTCTCTTATTCTAAAACATCAGCTCATATCACCCCTGTTCTTCATCAGCTCCACTGGTTACCAGTCTCACTCGATATTCAGTTTAAAGTTCTCCTGCTCACATACAAAGCTCTGCATGGCCTGGCGCCAGTGTACCTTTCTGAACTTTTACACTCCTACTGTCCTACAAGATCACTGAGGTCCTTTGAGAGCGGTCTCTTGTCAGTACCAAAATTTAAATTAGTTACCGCTGGTGGTAGATCATTCAGCGTGATGGCACCCAAGCTCTGGAATTCTTTTTACCACAAAGTCTTCGTCTCTGCTCTTCATTTTCTGCCATTAAATCCCAGCTAAAGACCTACCTCCTTCTCTCAGTACTTCTATCAAATACAACCTCCTTAATTCTTTGACTCCTGGTGTCACAGTCTGACTTCTGTGTTGATTGGAGTTTCAGAAGCTGATACTGAAATGCAGCACTTAATTACAATCAAATTAAAAGCTAATTACCTCCATTAACTGATTTATGACATGTAAAAATGACGCTGAAAAGTTTTGGAGGATCAATTTCAGTTGAGTCTAATATATATATATATATATATTATATATACACACACACACATGCACACACATAACATTTACACTATTTCCATAAACATTTACATGAGAGAATGCTTTGTGATTCAATCTACAATTCAGCACAGCTATCATCCTCATTTGCATGTTAATTCATCCCATCAATTATTCATCAGTATCGCTGGCATCTGATTGGGCATAATTTATGTCAGCTTTGTTATTTGCATCCACGTTTAATCACTGATCAAGTTCCCAAAGTGACTTACATTAACAGAGCCGAAGTGATTTGTTCAAGGACATCAAAGCCCCTGAACCAGCTTAAACTATACACAATACCTCCAAAAGATTTTGGACACTTTTCATCCAGGAATTCTTCAGAGATGAAGGGTATTAACTGGAGTTTCAACCAATGAATTTGGGATGAGTACCTTACCTCACCAATTATTATATGGCTGAATGCCATCGAATCCTCCCAGCAATGTTCTGACATCTGGTGTGAAGCATTCCCAGAAGAGCTGAGACTGTTACTGCAGCAACAGAGGAACAAACTTCAGATTAATTCCCTTCATTTCAGGTGGAATGTTGGGTAAGTAGGTGTACAAAATGTTGACCTTCAAGGCAAAGTTCATGATTGTAATAAAAAAAAAAACACTTCTTATAAAATTCAGAGGATGTTTCCTCAACATTTGCAAGCTCTCTAGTCTGTTTGCGTGTTCAAAATCAGTCTAACACCTTTAAAGATCACCTTAAAAGTCAGAATTTAGAGCAGTGTTTCCCCATAAACATAGCTCCTTTAAGGAGCTGGTGTTTCTAATAAACGGAAGGAATAGTTCCTGCTGGTTTTAATCTAGAGTTTTGTCAGTTGGTCAAGACGGTGTTTATTTTTCATTATCCACATATTCATGAACTCAGGAGGAGACAAATTGTTTCAAACATGCGCAAACACACACACACACACACACACACCAAATCAGCAGCATCACATTTGAGGGTATGCTGTTATACCAGCACAACTAAGGTCCAGTCATAAACATAAGGCTGCAGGCCAAGAGCCAAAGATTATCACAGCAAAAGCCTGACCTTAAGTGTGATATTGCACTTACACAAATGTTCTACAGGAGCTACTTATAATTTGTTTACTTAATCATTTATTTGGTTCCAACCACAGAAATATTTCCTCAACTAGACTGCGACTGGGCTGCTGCCAAGCAACACGTATATGTTCTCCTGTACACTAGTGTGCTACTTGGTGTAGGTCTATGTTACCACAAGCAAAATACTTTGCATCATGTACATTTAAATGTATAAACACACCCAAAATCAGAGGTCATTGCTGAAGCTTCTGAGCCCCATCTTTACTCCCTCTCATGTGAAATTGCTAATGATTAATAGAACACTGCTGTAAAGTGGAGTGATACATGTAGATGCAAATGTCCCTGTGCTGTTATACCCTCAGGGAATATCTTTTGTTTAATTACATTACTCGGTCAGATGTAAATTTTATATAAAAGGGTTCATTAAAGGGGTACATTATACTTTAAGAATTATACAGCTCAAATAGAACAGCAACATGTGTTCTTCAAGAAAAAAAAAATCTTGTTTACAAACCTAAATTTGTGGCTCATTTGTATTCAAACATTTTCATACAGATTTCCCATTTATTAGATTTGGATACCACTCTGATTCATCTGATCACCCAATGAACCAATCGAATCTATAGTAAAATTGTTTAGTGATGGCTTCTCCAAATGTTAGCTCCAGATGCCACATGGAGTGTTTCATGACATATAAGTAATTTTATAAATGTATTTATAAATAGTTACAATCATAAATTTAGGGTTTATACAGAACTCTTAAACAGTTAAAGACCCCTACTATGGAAAACCTACTTTTTCACAGTTTTCTGAAATAAACAAGTTTGAAGTCCATACAGTCCATTAATGCAACTAAAACAGAATTCAGATTTACTGTATATCTGATGTTAACAAACTCCTACCCATTCACCCAAAAAGAAATTTATTCTTGCCTATTCAATCTGAAGTTATAAGGAGTGTTGTGTTTTGAATGATGTACAATGCAGGGCAGCTTTTTAATACTAAGTAGAAAGGGAAATGAAAAAAATGTAAACACTTTATGTTCTTTGATTTTTGTTGGAATTATATTTAAGTGATTCTCTATAACTGAAAGTTTGTGTGTGTGTGAGTGGGTGTGTGAGTGGGTGGGTGATTTCATAAACAGCAATGATATATTAGAGCGAGTAGTATGATATTCTGATGGCATTTCATCACTTTCACTGCAGTGTGCTTATATATGTGTTGGTGAAATGCAGATGAGATGGATTTACATGTTTATCAACCTTTGTCTTTATCATTTCATTGCTATTTTGCAATTCAAATTAGTCTCTTTATGTATTTCTTACATCTGCAGGCTTACGCATATATATTTCAGTATGTATATGAGTTTCAGTGATACCTGAAATAAAAAAAAAAACGTGTTTTATAAGTTGATTTTTCAATCCTAAATACTGTGCTGACATTTCTGATGAGACTAAATAATATTCCACATATAGGGAGTGGGGCAATCAAAGGTAAGCTGTAGTGTACAAAATGCATGCTACATAGAAAAGATATAGAGAAACTGGGACAAATAACAGCTGAGCAAATTGTGGTGTCTTCTAATCCAATAAACAGCAGAGAAAATCAAGCTCAATTCTCACTTCAGATTTGAACATATTCACATGTTTGTGTCCATCCTTCCAGTGTGAGAATCAACACAATGTGTCAAAAATTATGTAGAGCCATCAGAACTTCCACAGAGTCCACATTGGGAAAAGTAAATAGACCTAGATAGTAGTGTTTCTCAGAATAGTGAACTGACCACCTCAGAGCCCAGATCTAAAGATCACTGAATGTGATTGGAAATCACTTGAAGCACAGGCAGTAAATGAAAAACCAACTGAACAGGAGATGTGGATGTAGATTTGTTTGACAAATGTAAAGTGAATGTCCTGGAATGAATTGACACTGGTGTAAAGGGTTGACACAATTGTCACTGAACATTCATTCATTATCTGTAACTGCTTCATACTGTTCAGGGTTGTGGTAGGTCTGGATTTTACATGGAATAACTGGACACAAGGCAAGAACACAACCTGGATAGGGGGCCAATCCATCACTGATGCAGTGGTTTTAATCTTATGGCTGATAAGTGTATTCATATTCGAATGCACTACAGTACAAATGTGCATTTCTCATGTGTTTGTATATGCAAATATCTCCAAATTGTTTGCCGTCACACACACACACACACACACACACACACACATACACACACAGTAGATGTCATCCAAAAAGACACTGGCAGTTCTGTTTGTGTGAATGAGCAATGGAGCATATGTTTAACACACTCTGAGAAAACAGAAGGCCAGAAACTATCCACAGGAAAACAAGCAGCACTCAAACACAGCTAGAAGGTTGTGGACATCTCAATTCAACCAAGATTTCTTCTGAAATTAAGGGGTTTGTTCCACTTTACTACATTAATAGTGTCAATTCTGGAGAGGCTTTCCAATATGTGTTGGTGTGTTGCTGTGAGGATTTGATGGTATTCAGCCACATAAACATTAGTAATGTCTGATGGTTAGTTCTCAATCACAAAAAACACTCCACCTTATCCAAAAGGTATTGGATGGAGCTTCATCACTCCAGAGAACCCAGCTCCACAGCCTAATGTTTGGTGGCTTTAAACCCCTATGTCCTTGGCACTGCTTCATGCATATTTTTTTTTACATCTTTTCCTCTGGAGAGTAGCAGCTGCACATGAGTCTAAGGTCACGGAGCCCAATGTAAAATATCTATCTGAGGGGTCATCATGGGCACTGGACCAGCAATCTTTGGACTGGTAGACAATACATTTTGAAGAAGCTGGAGTGCCACTACATGAATGCCATCAATTCCTTACAGCAATGTTCTGACATACAGTTAGGTCCATATATATTTGGACTATGACACAAATTTTTTACTGTTTACTGAAAAATGTCCAGACTTTCAGCTTTCATTTGAGGGCATTAAAATTGGATGAAGGGTTTAGGAGTTTCAGCTCTTTTATGTGCCACCCTGTTTTTAAAGGGACCACATGTAATTGGACAATTGACTCAAAGGCTATTTCATGGACAGGTGTGGGCAATTCCTTTGTTATGTCATTCTCAATTAAGCAGATAAAATGCATGGAGTCAATTTGAGGTGTGGTGCTTGCATTTGGAAGATTTTGCTGTGAAGAAAACATGCAGTCAAAGGAGGTCTCCATGCAGGTGAAACAAGCCATCCTTAAGCTGTGAAAACAGAAAAAAATCTGAGAAATTTCTACAATATTAGGAGTGGCAAAATCTACAGTTTGGTACATCCTGAGAAAGAAAGAAAGAAAGCACTGGTGAACTTATCAATGCAAAAAGACCTGGACTCCCACAGCAGACAACAGTGGTGGATGATCGCAGAATAATTTCCATGATGAAGAGAAACCCCTACACAACAGCCAACCAAGTGAAAATCACTCTACAGGAGGTAGGCGTATCAGTATCCAAATCGACCATAAAGACATGACTGCATGAAAGTAAACACAGAGGGTTCACTGCACAGTGCAAGCCACTCACATCACACACCCACATCTAAAAAAGCCTGCTCAGTTCTGGAAGAACATTCTTTAGGCAGATGAAACCAATATCAACTTCTACCAGAATGATGGAAAGAAAAGTATGGCGAAGGCATGGTACAGGTCATGATCCAAAGCATACCACATCATTTGTAAAACATGGCAAAGGCAGTGTGATGGCTTGGGCATCTGAGGTATTCAGAGACATACCGTGTTCTCAAATCCAGCAAAATGGTCGGTGTTTCCTAATGCAGATGGACAATGACTCAAAACATGAAGCCAAAGCAACCCAGGAGTTTATTAAAATAAAGAAGTGGAATATTCTTGCAAGGACAAGTCAGTCATCTGATCTCAACCCAATTGAGCACTAAACTTCAGACAGAAAGGCCCACAAACAAACAAACAGCAACTGAAAAACTCTGCAGTAAAGGTCTGGCAGAGCGTTAAAAAGTAGGAAACAGCCTCTGGTGATGTCCATGAGTTCAAGACTTCAGGCAGTCATTGTCAAGAAAGGGTTTTCAACCAAGTATTAGAAATTAACATTTTAATCAGAATTATTCAATTTGTGGTGGCAAGGTGGCGCAGCATGTAGTGTTGCAGTCACACAGCTCCAGGGGTTTGGAGGTTGTAGGTTCGAGTCCCGCTCCGGGTGACTGTCTGTGAGGAGTTGGTGTGTTCTCCCCATGTCCACGTGGGTTTCCTCCAGGTGCTCCGGTTTCCTCCCACAGTCCAAAAACACACGTACGTAGCAGTGGTGGATGCTGGTCTTTCAAGGAGGGGAAGCTCAATTTCGGCCTACATTATTAAATGTGTCAGTTTATTTATATGTAAATTCTACCCTCCATTCCTTTTCAAGAAATTGATCTTTGACCCTGTCGTACCAACAAGGCGTCTTTTCCAGGGACTTGACTAGTGCCCTCTCAATGGCCAGCAGAGCTAGGCTGCTTAAATGGCCTTGGTCCATGTGAAGTGTGTCCGCCTATGTGACGAGTGCTTTGTGACGGTGGAGGGGCTCAGCAGCACCCGCTGGACAGAAACTGCGATAGAAGTCAGAAAGGGTGATAGAAGTCAGTCTCCAAACACAAGCAGCTACAAAAAACACAACCAGAAAAAGAAGCTCGATTTGTCACTAGTCATTTTTAACAAAGAAAATGCCGCTAAAAGGAATTAGAAAGTCTCCGGTTCAACTCAGAACAGAATGAAAATATAACGCTCCCACGGATCTCTACACCAAAGGATCGCTGATTCGCTCATTTCGCTGTCAATCATAAAGGGATTCAGCCTCAGACAGATCATCCAATCATCATGCAGAAGCTGAGGCCAGCCCACTGCCCCATAGACCCCCAGAGACGCTGAGCGTCCGATGGACAGGACAAAGCCCAGCTTGTATCCAATGACTCGTCTCGTTTCGCTGCACTTCGCTGCTTCGCTATTGAGCGTCCACACTGTTTAAAGCACTGTCTTTACCAGTGATAAGAAGCTGATTGTGAACAAAAGCTGAGCGTGTTGTAGTGCATATTTATTCAATGACATGTACACACAACAGTATATATTTGATCACTTATTTTTTGACATTTTAGGGGAAGCTGAGCTTCCCTTGCAGTCTTAGAGCAATCGCCTCTGGTACGTAGGTGGATTGGCAACTCAAAAGTGTCCATAGGTGTGAGTGAATGTGTGTGTGTGTGTGTGTCTGTGTTGCCCTGTGAAGGACTGACGCCCCCTCCAGGGTGTATTTCTGCCTTGCGCCCAATGATTCCAGGTAGGCTCTGGACCCACCGCGACCCTGAACTGGATAAGCAGTTACAGATAATGAATGAATGAATGAATGAATTATTCAATTTGTCCAATTGCTTTTGAACCCCTGAAATGAAGGGATTGTGCTTTAGTTCATCACATTTTTATGCAATTATTTTGTACAAACCACTGAATTAAAGCTAAAAGTCTGTACATCAACTGCATCTGAATTGTTTTGTTCAAAATTAATTGTGGTAATGTACAGAACCAAAATTACAAAACATTGTCTCTGTCCAAATATGTAGGGACCTAACTGTATTTAACCTTCATAGAAGAGTAGAGACTGTTACTGCAGTAAAGAGGAACAGCTAAATGATTAATAATTTTTTTTTAAATCTGTAAACACACACACACACACACACACACACAGTAGTTGATCAGTTTCAGTGGGCTGAGGTCAGACTGGCAAGTTTAATGACTGCAGTCAAGCTATGTGTAATGCTGGACATTTTCATTAATTCTAACCGGTCCAACCAACACACACACAAACACAGTGTACTGTTGCTTAGGAACAAATCACACAGCCACAACTTCAGCCCCATAGAAATAATCTCTCCCTCTGACCCACGATGGCGGGTTGAGAAGGAGTACAGGAAGAAACTAAGATCTGGATGAAAAAAAAAAACTAATTCCCCCAGTAAGAAAGAGAGAGATAGAAAAGGTGAAAGTTATGTTCTGGTGCTGCCGATCCACCTTAAATACTGCAGCAGTTACAGGATATCAATAATAGACATCTGATAATGGACATCTGAATTTTTTTTTATTCAGATGTGAGATATGAAAAAAGTTTAGAAAAAACAGTCTCTAAATGCACATATATGCGCGCACACACACACACACACACACACACATAGCTGAGATTAACTCTGTGGCAGCATTACATCCCAATCCTCTTAAAAAAAACCCTCAAATCTCCTCATTACATTCATACTGTGGGAATTAGCCTGAGACCGGACGACACATAATTAACCCGCCAAGTGTGTGTGTGTGTGTGTGTGTGTGTGTCTATACGAGGGATAGAGAGAGAGAGTAAGAAAACCACAAAGTTACATTCTGTAGCCTCCAGTCCACCTTAAAAGATGTAGCAGTTATGTTCTGCTGCCTCTCCCCCACTTAAAATGTTGAGCCAATTACATTCTGGGGTCTCCAGTCCACTCTAACAAATTCCACTGCCTCTGGTCTCTCCCACGTTCTCTCTGGCTCTTTCTATATGTCCCTCGTTCTTCTATATGTGCCTCTCTCTCTGACTATCCTTCTTTTACTAGAGCTCTCTCTCTCTCTCTCTCTCTCTCTCTCTCTCTCTCTCTCTCTCTCTCTCTCTCTCTCTCTGTTCCATTCACAATGTCCACATTTCTTCATATCCATCTGTCATCTTTATTCTCACACTCTATTGCTCTCTCTCTCTCTCTCTCTCTCTCTCGCTCTCTTTCTCTCTTTCTCTCTCTAGTGAAAGGCCCCTTTACCCTCCTTGTCCTTCCATTTTCTTCTCTTTATTTATCTCTCCATCACAGTTCTGCCACTTTCCCCAGCCTCCTCCCTCCGTCTCTCCTCCATTTTCTCATTTTCCCCTCCTTATTTTGCCGTACATCATCCCTCTCTCTCTCTTTCGCATTCCTTCGGCATGGTGTTGCATCACTCTTCTTTTTCTCCTTTATTCTCTATAGTCATTCTGTACTTTTCTGTTTGTGTTAACACAAAATATTCATTAAGCTGAACCAGAAACACAAGAAAGTTCATCTGTCCACAATAAAAGTGAATGCAGCTGTAGACAATTTCTCCAGCTGAAGTTGATTAATATCTTTTTTATGTAACAGAAGATAAATGTTCCATGTTATTTTTTGTGGAATATTGTTTATGTGTGTATATATTTATATATAGATATATGCAATACCAGTCAAAAGTTTCACACATCTCATTAGTCATTGGTGGAATAGGGCTATTCACTGTATAGAACCGTGTACCAGCCCCTACCTCTGCACAACCCAGGTTGTCTCAGTTCTACAAATTAACTCTTGACGAGGCCACGGATGTTCACTGAAAACCATTCCAGGTGACGACCTCATGAAGCTGATATATATATATATATATATATATATATATATATATATATATATATATATAAGGGCTGTGCCATATCATATCTTTCGCGATAATATCGTCATACATTTTAAAACTTAAAAAAAAAATCAATATCATGATAATCATGATATTCTGACTTGTCTGACTCTCAACTACTCTGTGTTTGTTTTTTTTATTTACTGTGAAACTTTAAGGTTACTTTTTGTCTAATTGTTGTTTATACGCACTCACTATATTTTCTGCACTTGCCGTGTGGTACATTTTTATGCTACATTATTTTATACAAAATCAGAATCTTGGTAAATTACTGTTGTTAACAAAATAAGCAAATGTTTGCTGATTTCTTTTGTCATTTCTTTATATTTGAAACTTTTACATTTGTAGTAAAATAGAACTTTTTAATACAACCATTTAATGCTATTAATATATATATATATTACATATGTTTAATTTAATATAATTAATATCAATATAACATTTATTTTGTTGCATTAGTGTGTTCTAGAAATTATTAAAAATATTTTTCAGTGATTTGTTCATGTCGCCAAGAATATCGTTATCACCAAAACACCCTGAAATATCATGATATTATTTCAGTGCCATATCGCCCACCCCTGTGTATGTATGTGTACTAAACCATTTTGAATAACACAAGTTTGTTGACGGAATTTGAGCATTGCCTTGTGTGACTGGATTCCAAGAAATTAGTCATCCACCCTATAGTCTGGACTGAGCCCCAAGTGGTTTTTACCTTTACTCAAATTTGAAGAAAAATCTAAGTGGAAAGTGTTTTTTTGAGTAAAGACTAAATGTAGTTTTTCAGGGAACTGAGAATATACAATAGACCTAACAAATATAACATTAAGTGTAATTACATGAAAAAAATAAAAATTTCATATTTGTTTTACTTCATAGCTATACAGAGAACTCACAGAATGTCCCTTGAGTATAGTGTAATAGGCTTAAACTCCTCTTTCCCACCGTTTAAACTCAGATTAATTTACTTGGCTTTCTCCAATTTCTGGAGACTGAAGCTCTTTTTTCCAGATGTTGAGTCAACCACAGGCTGACAATTACACTCCACAAATTGAGCTTAAAACTGTCACTTTAAATTTCAACAGCAGGCAAACACAGCCATTCTGCAGCTGTTACCATGAGGATCTGGCAACCAGGATAGTCAACATCTGTTTTACTGAGAGGAACTGGCAACCTGGGCATAGATAACACATAGCTCGTAAAACAATCCACTTCAATTACAACTTGTAAACACAATATTATTCAAGAGAGAAACTCCCAAAGGAATTTCAAACGCTTTTAACATTGGAGACTTAAAAAAAAGAAAAGAAAATAAATCAAGAAACCGCATAAATGATCCGTGCCCAGTGTCTATGGCCATGACAGAGATATAACAATACAACACAGATAAAAGGAATATTTGCATTTATAACAATGTGATAAACTATATAGAACATGCCATTTTATATTAATATTTACCAATATATGTATTATGTATGTAATGTGTTGGAAATATGAGCTCATGGAAATTGTGTTAGTCTGAGTAAATAGCACATAAGATTATTATTATTAGCCTTTATTAAAAATATATATGTTTTGTATAGCATGGACACTTGGGTGTCCTTAAAGTGTTTAGTGTTTGTTGGTTGATGAAATGAGTCTAAAAGAAGCAGGCTAAATTTTTAATAACCAAATTACCAAAAAGCCAAACTTTTACTTACTTTTCTATTGAATTATGAATTGCTTAGCGTTTCTCCTGACGTAATAAATTATCTTTAACAGCAAAGGAGGAACCAGATTTGCATTAACTTTGTTCCACCACTCCCAGGTTAGTTCTCTGAAACACAGTTGTCTCCAGAGCACAATGGTAACACAGTTCACACTGATCCAGTGTTTTGGTACTAGCAGTGAACGATGTTATCCGCTAACCCTAGGATGGGTATCGGAGGGACTTATTAAACCAAGCTCTCTTCTACAGAAACCCAATCACTCAACACTGAAAAGGCCAAAGGCATTTATTAGCATAGAACTAATGCTAACGATTGTGTTAACTCTGGCCTTTTCAGTGGCATGAGGGTGAAATAATGGCGATGATAAAGTGCTCTTCTGCTACGGTGAAGAACAAGAAAACTCTTCCGGTGAAGCAAAAAATGAGAGCATTGCTGTGAGTATTTGATTAGAGAGGTCTAAGAAGTTGGATGTATAGTCACTTAAATCTCAGTATTAGATTGAGCTCCATAACTCTAAATCAGGGGAGCCCATACATTTCTGGCTTGAGATCAAATTTTCCAGAGAACAGGTCATCATCAGGGGTGGTGGCGAGCTGGGTTGTACAAACTACTTCAGAAACTATTTCAGCAACAGCCGTTTTCACTTAATTTACTTCCATTTTCACTTAATTTACTTTTATTAGATCAATTCTGGGTGGCGCAGAGGCACAACAGGTAGTGTCGCTGTCACACAGCTCTAGGGATCTGGTGGTTGGGGGTTTGTTCACAAAGCAACACACACATGGACACTTTCGAGTCATCAATCCACCTACCAGTGAGTGTTTTTGGACCATGAGAGAAAACCGGAGTACCTATAGGAAACCCACATGGACACATGGAGAACACACCAAACCCTTCACAGTCAGTCACCCAGTGTGGAACTTGAACCCACAACCCCAGGACCCTGAAGCTATGTCACTGCAACACTATCTGCTGTGCCACCATGCTAGCCTTATGGAACAGTATGTCCAAAGTTGGTTAAACCTTAAAAGTATATATTAAAATATTGGTAAGTTGCATTATTAGTATTAATGGTGATCAGATTAAAGGAAAAAATGGCCATCATTTTTTGCGGTCTCTCTTCTGTTTTTCATGATTCTGCAGATGGGAAGACTTAGGACCTGAAGTATTTTCACAGAACCACTATGGTTGTGAAGTAATATCCAGCTAATTAGATTACCACACCACTAATGCATATGAGCCAGCCATTGGGACAGCACATAGCAACTCTTTAGCCATGCCGACAAATCAATATGAGAGAGAGAGAGAGAGAGAGAGAGAGAGCTAGCTCAGCAAGAGAACAGTATCTGGATCTTCTCTCTGGAGAACTCACTCAAACTAGCATAGCAAAACAGCATTAATCAAAGCCATCAGAAAGGACTCACCAATTTTCTCGACTTAAACTCCAGAATGACATTATTTATTAATTTATTTATATTTTCAATTATGCAAATTCTACTGAGAGAACTGGAAGAATCAAGAACTGCTGGGAAAACATGATTTAGAGATAGAGGAGAAGAGTTGTTCATTAAATGGCACAAGGAGGCTGAGAGAGAGAGGGTGGGGATGGAGTCATTTTGCCCAAAGCCCTGGATACAGCACTGTCCTCTGATCCACGTCTCACTAAATACAATGACATAGCCATCCCTCAAACTATGCTTAGATATTCTTACATGTCTCATATAATCCAAATTATTATCCAGTGAATGAACATTAGCCAGTGTGATAGGTGGAATTGCCCGATTGCATGAGTTAGCCTTTAGCCTTGCCTGCACCCCTCTATGCTGGCCCTGCATCTGCGTCGTGTCACACTGCTTTCAGTGCTTCTCTTTCAGCATAGTCCCAGGCAAGACTGTGGTCTCATTCGGGCCTAAAGGGCATGACAACGTTCACTAAAATGGCTTAGCTCTCCTAGCCAGTGACTCATGCGACAATATTCTCTGTATTTTATGTCCCAACAAAACTGCACACACACTGTACACCCACATCCCTTTACATTTGAGTGTTTGCTCCACAACACAATGAAGACCAGGACATAGACATAGATGAACAATACAAACTCATTAGAACAAACAATAAAATATTAGAAGCCCCTGCAACACTAGTTTATTGTAAAGGATTAAAAACTAAACAGAAATATATATATATATATATATATATATATATATATATATATATATATATATATATATATATATATATATATATATATATATAAACTGTATAATATTTTTATTAATATTTAATACTATAAATTTTTTTGTTTTTTTACATTGTTTATGATTCAGATACAGAAATCTATGTTTTCAAAAATGTGCACTGTTTTACACAAGTGATTTTCTTCATTATTCTTGCACCCAGTCTCTTGTTTAAAGCAAAGTAAATTAGACAAATTAGACAAATCATGACCAGAACATGTTATTACATCCTTAATTATCTTCATAACAAGTATGGCCAATAAATAATCTTATGGATCACTGCCAGGATCAGACCATAGGGTATGTATGTATGTATACATGCATTTGTTTGTTTGACATATCCAACAAATTTCCAGTGTAGGTATGGTCAGAAAAACTGTCACTGTGGTGGTACCTGTTCGCTGTCTCTTTGGCAGTACCCTCAAGGGAACATATCCTGTATCTTTAGTTAGGGAACGTAATTGTACCTTATTGTATTATAATTGAAGATTTTCAAATTGCGTTAAAAATAGGTGATTTCCTGCACCCAATTTTAAACGTTATAATAGTTTACACTATTCTTTAATGAAAGATTACAAATTTTGTGACACATTTAGGTGACACAACTGGACTGTAAAACTGCTGTTGTACCTTTGTACTTTTAGTAACAATACTTTACCCTTATTGGAACTTTTATCTGAGAGTGTAGTGTGACATAATCATAGAAGATCAATGTGGCACTTGGAATGCCTCACAGTCAAAAATTCCAGAATGTTTAAAACGAGTTTGACGTTTCCTGTAGCATCCTCTTTAAAATTGACCATAGAAGGACAGAGCATTTTTGGGCACATATGTATACATGGAAGAAAAGAAAGACAGACCGTGCTGCTGCAGCTTTAAGGCAGAACATTGAAACCGAGGAAGAAGGTTCATTGAGCTATGGCCAAAATACCCTGGCCTGATTGACGTTTCCTCTTCATGACACCCAGTAACTGGTCCACAATAGTTTTTTCCTCCTTCTTTTTATTTTTAGAGTACAAAGCTTTTCTGTTGACATGTAGGCAACTGTAGGCAGACTTAACCCCCCCTCTGCAATGACATATGAACTCAAATGATGATCTGTCAGCATCAAACATGTAAAATTGCCAGTCTCCCTTTCAAAATACAACACACATTTATGGTTATTGCAAATAGTGAGAGACAAAAAAAATTGTGTAGTCTGATCCCGACAAAAGGTGCTATTTGGGACTGGGCTTTATACCACGCACACGCACGCACGCGCACGCACACGCACACGCGCACGCGCACACACGCACACGCACACGCACGCACACGCACACGCGCACACGCACACACGCACACAGTGGGAGGCAATGCTGCTTATCTGTTGAGGAGCTTGAGGAGAGAATAGAGCTGTTTATCACCTGCTTCCATCAAGACACACACACATGCTCTCTCACAGAGAGAGAGCACATACTTCGCTAAATAGGATCGCCATGGTGATCTGGAGAGTCTAACAAGTGGCATAAAGTGTATCCTGCTTCTAGACAAGACATCAGGATGTGTGTGTGCGTGAAGAAAATAAACATTAATAAGTGTATATACAGTATGAAACAGTCACATTACAAAAACAATGAAGCTTAGATTCAGCAACAATGTATGTCCATTTCAGCCTTATCCACAAGTGTCTAAATACTTTTAGAAACAGATTTTTTTTTACATACAATGTTTTTATATAAAAATCTTCATTAATTCATTATCTGTAACCAGTTATCCAGTTCAGGGTGGTGGTGGGTCTGCAGCCTACCCAGAATCACTGAGCGCAAGGCGGGAACACACCCTGGAGGGGGAGCCAGTCCCTCACAGGGCGACACACACTCACACATTCACTCAACCACTCCACACCTATGGACATTTTTGGGTCGCCAATCCAGAGGACCCAGAGCACCCAGACGAAACCAACATGGACACGGGGAGAACACACCACCACCAATTTAACCCACAACCTCCAGGTCCCTGGAACTGGAGGTTGCCTCCTTTATAAAAACTATACTACTCTAAAATAAAAAACAACTAAAGTGCTCAGATGAGCCCCCAACCCAGTAGGGGGTGATACATTCTCATAATAATCAAAGAAAATGTCTTATTGTGAACATACTGAGCGAAGTACTTCACATAGAGAAGTCCTATTTCACACAAAGAAGTCCTATTTCTGTCAGAAAAAAAGCCTTGAAAGCAAGAGAAATGGCATCAGCTGTTGCTGTCGGCTTGTTTACATTGCCATGGTTACATGGCAGTTCAGACTTGGAGCTTTTCTCATGTTCATCTGTATACCATTATTGTATCACCAGTGGTGGCTGGTGAAAAACATGCTGTTTGGGGGCTATTTGCGACTGTGTGCCACTTTTCAGTTTTAACAACCATCCCAATACAATTCAAGATGTTTAAGTCATTTCTAACTGATTTTAAATATAAATCAGCAGACTATTTTTTATCAAAATAATCATAAATTGCAGTGTGTGTGTGTTTCTGGAGAGTACTTTTTGACCTATAATTTCTCCACAAATGTTCTCTTCTTAGATGTTTTTTGAAGAAGAGAGAGATACTGTATTACTGAATTACTGGGGTGACATTTGAAGCACACTAGAGGGGTCTGATTCGAAGATGCTGATTGGCTAAATGCACATTTTCTCACAGAATTTATTTTTGATTGGCTGAGTTTCTGCCATTAACGGGCAATAGAGACATTAATTAAAAGGAAAGTTTTTACATCTGTAAAATACTCATATTTTTATGCAAATAAGTAAAATTATAAAAAAATTTCTGATGTTTTTAAAATAATACAGTTTCAAAACAATGGAGAGAGCTGTCTGCCTCTTCCCCCTCCTCCCCAGATGTGAAGCTCGAGCAGGTTGCCAATTTGAGGAAAACTTATACTCATTATTATATCTCTCATAGTAGTCGGTAATATTTTTATTAGTTTGTTTTCCAGAATAAAAGTTTTTGTGAATTTAAAATCTGTTTGAGGAGATTAAAAATTTGTTATATCCTGTACAGGACAATAATCTGAGTGGTCTGATAGTGGACCAGCAGTGGTCTACAGTGAGTGGTGTGCCAGGCTTTTTATGCCAGTGGACCGATATATACTCGCTGTCTGGGCGAACGAACTAGCAAGAGACGAATATAATAACTTGGGCCGTAATAGCTAAGAAAAATGTGCCATAATCAACATATTTACACCAAAAAGTATTCATCAGTTCACTAAAACATCTGTCTACATAAAAAAGTGAACAGGCGGCTGCCATTTCCCTGCATTTACAAGCCTTTACTGTCCAAATCCACCTGAAATATTTCCACTAGACAAGGCTTATCGATTTTCCCTTCCACCATAAATGTCATTTAGGAGGCCAATCTTACCCACAATTTTCATAGTGAAACATTTAGTTCCACCTTACATATGTCCATTTACAAGTCCTTGATTTGCTGTTACCTGTTGAGAAGGAAATTAGCCGGCTCTGGCTCTGTCCTGTAGTGTGGCTGCATCTAAACTGCTTCCACTTTTCAAACACAGGGCCAATAATTCCTCTTATTTTACTCTGTCTCTGGTCATGGAGATTTTTAGAAGGGCAGTGGGGCTTTTTGGGTCTGGTAAAATACAACATTAACTCAATTCACTATGTCATTTCATGGCTGTAAGACACTGTTTGTAGACCTGGCCACACGGTGGACTGTAAAATGATTGTACAGAGGGCGTGATGACAGGCAGGACCTCGGAGGGCGGGATCATATGAGCTCTGCTCAGGACTGGCCACTTCTCAAGGTGAATATACACCAGCTTTAGCAATGCTGTGAGAGGCAGCTGTGTTTTAGCTTTGATTGTTTCCTTAATCTATGATCGCACACCCTGGACATTCTATGACAAATTACAGTAAATATCATACAGACTGCTCCTTTAATTTTCAATAACTGCCAGACAGTCATGGACAGATAGCCAAAACATTAATAAAAAACATACCCTTTCATACATGTCTGGACACAAGTGGACAGAGTGTCCCATGGCACAGGCTCTTTAAACAAAAATCTGACTTGACATTAATTCATCATGGCAAATATGCAGATCTATAACAAAGCTATTTAAAGGCCATTACAGAATGAACTGATGGCTATCGCAGTGGCCTTTGTGCATTATTTAAAGGGGTGAAAATGGACGTGGTGATATTCTTTGATTAAAATTCATCCTATGAATGGCACGGAGTGTTTCAATATTACAAACACATCAAAGCCATTTAAAACACATAGATCATATCTGAACATCTCCACATTCTAAGTGGTGATTAATAACCCACCACAAATATTTATAGCAATCCATGACGACCAAGTTACAAGTAGGGGTTGTTATAGAAGGGGATTTTATACTCCTCTGTTGGACTCTAGACTTTTCTATGAAGATTATTCAGACTGTGTTAGCAATGGGTGAATCTTACAGTAAATTAATTATTTTGTTATACTGAGAGTTCATAAATGTTTGGACTCTAAATAGCTTTGTGAACATGGTTAAAATTACAGTGAATTTACAGCAGTATGAGAAAGTGTCAGTGCTCCAGGGTGTGGGAGACTGTTATTACTGTAGATTGAATTAGAAATATGACTTATACACACGTGGTTACAAAAAGCATTCTGCAGAAAAGAACTGTGGGTGGAAGAGCATCCGTCAACCTACATTGTGCTAATGCACTCTAATCTCATTATCAATGTAATTTCTGCATCATTTCTGTTTCTTTTTTGCACAAGGCACTTTCTTGTATGTTGTAAATATGTTGTCATATAGCTGCTGTTTTTGTACGGTTTTTTATTTATGTTATTTAAAAAAGCTCATAAATCTATATTGTTCAGTTGGTGTGGACATATTTTGCATAAATAGTCCAATAGCAATGGTCCAAAATGATCTCTATCCACCGTATCTTCACAGCAGAGTCAACACATTTTTCTACACTTAAAAAAAGAAAAGGAAAAGTGCTGACTTAAAATAAACTTATCATGAAAGCCAATACATGAAAGTCAATGGGCACATGCTTTAAAGGGATGAGGGTAGAATTAATCTCTGTCTGCACATATATACATATACAGTAATGTGCAGAAGTCTTAGGCACCTAATATAATTTTATATTAGTGTGGTGCTTGTATGAAGTTATATATATATATATATATATATATAATGGTAAATACAAATAAGAGTTATAAGATTTTTTTTTCTATAAAGTAGTAGGTGTGAGTTTGAAGAACAATGTTTTGTTCACATTCTCCTTGATTAAATGAATTTGTTAAATCTAAAGCACATATTATTTAAAATTGTATTAGTCGGTAAAACTAAGTATTGGACGATAACCTCAAATAATATGGACTTCCACGAGTACAGATTTGGAAAAAGTTAAACCAACACATTCACACACAGAATATCACACTTACTGGAATAATGTTACTTGTTTTTTTCTAATGTTGGGTGTTTGTTGGTTTTTAGCAAATAAACCCTTACAGCCCAAATAAATAGCTTTTTAAATCTTATAATCTCTGGGGCCTAAACCCTTTGCACAGTACTGTATATTATAGTACATTACTACAAACAGTTATTTTAATACATTCCCCTAACGAACAGAAAATGCACTGGGTCAATAGGCAGATGTTCATTATATAAGCACAGCTGTTGTACTGTGAGAGTGATAAAAAAATATAGAAACATTTAAAGAGCAAATAAACATTCAAGTTGACAGTTAACTTCAGAAAATAAGGCATACTTTCTCTATATTTTAGTATCAAACATCAAAGTGTGTTTCTGAATTTATTTATTCTGATGTCTAGTCTCATAAGAATTAGATACAGAAAACAGGATGGAAAATAAAGTAGTAAATGTCTCAGGCTATTGAAGTTAAATGTATAAGTCCAAAAAACATTGAGGTTAGGTGAACTGGCTTCTCTAATAACTGTCCTGGTGTGAGTGTATGAGTGTGCATGTGTCTGTATGTGTGTGAGCACAGAAATGGATTGGCAGTCTATTCTTGGTAAAACCCTAGTGTAGTCCACTAGGTGGACGGTGGTACCTGGTTGAGAGTACGTTGTGCGCATTTGGCTGCCTGCGTGTATGTGAATTGAATGTTGAGTGTTGTTTGTAAAGTGTCCCTGGGTTTCTAGAAAGGCACATTTTAAGTGTAACTTTAAATAATAAGTAAGAATTCACCATTGAGCTAATTTAGAGATAGCTTTAACATGAGTTTTCATCACCAATCTTGGAAAACTGCAGTACTACACAGTTTAGCATTTAGCATTCTCAATGGATACCAACCAAGTAAGCACATCTTCCTCCCATTAACTGATTCAACTTGATGATTAGCTAATGAGATGAACGCTAACACTGCAGAACTATGGCTTAAAGGGATAGCTACTGAGGCTATTAAAGGTAATAACAAGTGAAAGTTAAATGTTTAACATACCATCTATGCATTAATATTAGTTTTCTTTAATGTGCAATATGGGAGAAGGAAATGTACTCCTTTGGATTGTTTAATTTAGATGGCAGTCTGCATAATATTTTGTTAGAGCTATGTTGGTTTATTTGAGCCTTTCCGTTGCTATGCCTTAGATAGGTGGGGGCAAATAGGCTAGCCTAAGTGGAAATAAACATGTAAGGAATTTGGAAATCTGAAGATTTATTAAACAAATCAACAGGCACTGCGCCCAGGAATGCGTGTTTCCTGATGGCAGAATCATGTATATAGATTTCTTGCATTGGGCAAGAGCTGCTAAAATATTCCAGCTTTATTTAACTCTTGTGCAGGGACTAGCCTACTCATTTATTGTTGTTTCATATGAAATGGCCAAAGTAATTGCAACTTCTTTTCAGCTACCCTAAGCTGTTTTAATATAGTACTAGTCTAAGTTCAGGAAATCATACTATAGCCATTGGGATAGTCTTATTTTCACTTTTATCAAAATATGAAGACATAGTTGTTTGGGCCATAATGGAGTCTAAAAAAGAACCAGTATAAATGGTAATTCATAGTAAAGCTTACAAAAACAAAAGTCTGAGTTAGACCACAGTGAGGGATTGGAGTGGAAAAATGTAATGACAACGTGAAGGCAAAGAACCATTACAGCCCCTAGGAACCCATTTTGTTATTTTGAGGGTTTTTTTTTTTTTTTGTATAATTCTAAACTTGGGTGTTATGTGAAACGTTCAGCAAAGTTTAAAAAAATAATAATAAAAAAAACACAAAACAGAAATATGATAAATTTATCCTCATAAATGACCAGTACTGCTCTTCTCTCGACGTAGAAAGGGCAGTCCTAAAAGGGGATGATGCTTACGTTACTATTACCCTGACCAATCACAAGGCTACCACAGACACACCTCCTCTCGGAGTTGAAGAGACTGATGAGCTAAAGCTTAGGAGCTATTAGTGTAAGAGCTAGCTATCCAGCTATTCACCAAGCTATGGGGAGGGAGTGCAAGATACAGAGCAAACACAAAACAATACACACCGAAGAATGGATTAAGTCTGAGTGCAGCAGAGATAGATAGCAGCAACACTCGGTTGGGGTGTTTAACGGCGTATCAGTGGAGATATCAGCTGCAACTGGCCATCGCGCAGAGCAGAGTAACAGCAGGGAAGGCAGACCCACTAAGTCGGCAGTACAGAGGAGATAACAGCCACACTGGGCTGGTGTGTACAGCAAAGTAGCAGCGGGGAAAAAGCCACACTAGGTCGGTAGTACAGCAGAGTAGCAGTGGTAGAAAGCAGCAATTTAGAGACATCCTAGAAGGTATCCAATTCGTATGGTTATGTTAACATATTAATATAAATTATTACATGAAACCACACCAGAGACACATAAAACACAAAAGACTGCCACAGGTATAGTACAGTATAATGCCAATTCTACCTGCCTGTCCCATTTTATTGTGTAATGTTATCTTCTGTAAAATGAAAACTGCAGTTCAGAGTAAGAACCCTGTGACTGCTCTTTCTTGAGGTTGTGTGTGGCCATGGTAACGTAAACATTTTCCAGTGATAGAGAGCTGTCAGTCACGCACAGTCATTAGTATTGGACCACGCCCACACCGTTCTCAGAGAGCTCTGAGGAGCATATATTTGTCATTTTTGAGTAGAGATTTATCATATTTCTCTTTTGTGTTTTTATTTAAACGTTGACGAATGCTTCACATAACACCCAAGTTTAGTATTATACAAAATATAACTGTATAACTGGATACCTCTATAGAATAAAGCTCATTTATATATATGCTATATATCTAACATACCTAACAAATCAATCAAATTTTGGACCACAACCTTCAAAAACACATATTTAACACAAGTATGTACATTCTATAGTTTGGAATAAAAGGGCATTTTGTGTTTACACTGGATTTCTCTATGACAAACTAATGGGACTTTTCAGAATTTATCTTATTATGTTCTGTGTTAAGCAACATGAAATATGAATAATGCTGCATTATAAAATCAGTGTTATAGAGACATACAGCTTAAACCTGGAATTCCTTATATGGGCATGGCAACTACAACAGAATGCCAAATAATTCAGATATGGCATAGCTTTAAACAAAGCTGCTGAAATACACTACAAAAGTAGTGAAACAGTAATAATGAAATAAAAGAAATAAAATGACCTATCTTCTTGTCAGTATATCAAAAATTGTTTGTGTTGAACCGAACTTTATAGTAGAATAAAATGTGTTACATTTACAAATACAGTAAATATTGGCATTAAACAAAAATTTATATATGCATTAAATGTATAGACGCAGTTTAACATTAAACAATTTAATATTCATGTTTAAGATTACATATTTTTATTGTTGTTGTAATGTTTCTGGAATTATTTTGTATATGAAGTGGGAGGTTTTAGTGTAGTATGCATGTACACTCCCACATAATCCATCCATCTCACAGGTGTGGCATACCAAGTGCACAGATGTGCCTTAGGCTGGCCACAATAAAAGGCCACTCTAAAATCGGCAGTTTACTTTATTATTAGGGGGTCTGGGGGGTCAGAAACCAGTCAGTATCTGGTGTTACCCCCATTTGTCTCACACAGTGCAACACATGTCCTTCTCATAGATTTGATCAGGTTGTTGATTGTGGCCTGTGGAATGTTGGTACACTCCTCTTCAATGGCTGTGTGAAGTTGCCTGATATTGTCACGAACTTGAACACTCTCTCATATACGCTGATCCAGGGCATCCCAAACATGCTCAATGGGTGACTTGTCCAGTGAATATGCTGGCCATGCAAGAACTGGGATGTTTTCAGCTTACAGGATCGTGTAAAGATCCTTGCAACATGGGGCCGTGCATTATCATACTGCAACATGAGGTGATGGTCGTGGATGAATGGCACAACAATTGGCCTCGGGATCTCATCACGATATCTCTCTGCATTCAAAATGCCATCGATAAAATGCACCTGCATTTGCCCACTCAAGTCGGTTATGATGACAAACTGCAGTCAGGTGGAGACCCAGATGAGGACTACGAGCATGCAGATGAGCATCACTGAGATGGTTTCTGACAGCCTGTGCAGAAATTCTTTGCTTATGCAAACCGACTGGCTGGTCTCAGGCGATCTTGGAGGTAAAGATGCTGGGTTTGGTTATACATGGTTTCATATTTTAGAGTGGCCTTTTATTGTGGCAATAATGGCAATAATAACTGTTTAATAATCATGTTGTCTAATCAGCATCTTGACATGTCACACCTGTGAGGTGGATGGGCTATCTCAGTAAAGGAGAACAGATTTAGACAAATTTGTGAACAATATTTGAGAGAAAAAGGCCTTTTGTGTACATAGAAAAAGTCTTAGATCTTTGAATTCTGCTCATGAAAAATGGGAAATCAAAATCAAAGTGTTGTGTTTATATTTTTGTTCAGTATAAATAAAAAAACCTCTGTGGGGTCCTCCAGCTAACGCCATCATGTATTGCCATGTATTACACCAGCCACACTTTACTATCCAATCATTGTTAACATATTCTTCCACAAGTCTCTGGACACTAGCTCCTGAATCTCGATCCACAGTTGTCATGGAGAACCTATTTTATCCTGATACCTAGTTACACGTCGTCTATATTTATCACCAAACCTGTCAATAACCAAGGCCCCGCCTTCTCAAACAAATAATAAATGGAATCGCTCTTACCTGATCTAGAACCTTCTCACAATATTCTCATCTGCTCCGTTATGTTCTCAGCTTTTGTCTTCACTCCAGCCAGTCCAAAATATTATGATTTCAAATCAGTCCCAGAATTTCCAACAGAAACGTTCTCCAGAACTTCAAAAGTCCTAAAATTTCCTTAACACAGTGTAGATAAACCTACAGAAAAAAGAGGGAGATTAAGTGATAAGTCAAAGACAAATAAGCTTAAAAAGATATTTTGGATTCCAGGTCTCAAAACTAGCAGTTACCAAAGCAAAAGTATGCAGACACTTCTTCAGGACACACACCTTGTATATGTCTCTATTGAAAAAGTTTGAATACAATATCAATTATATTGGTGTTTCTGATCCACAACAGATCTTCAAGACCATTAACTGATTTCACTAATGTTTATGTTGGTGATGCCATCAAATCCTCACAGTAATGTTCCAGCATCTAGTGACTTCACAGAAGAGTAGAGGTTTTTACTGCATCAAAACTTTTGCTCAGATAGTGCATATGATATAGAAATATTACAAAGATGGAAATTCGTACGGATAAGCAGTTATGATGTCATAAACTCCAATCTCCTGAAAACATATTTCATTACTATTCTCCTCCATTCCCACACACCATGCACCATATTCCATACATTTTCTCCCTCATACATTACCGTCTGTAGAAGCCGATTGAATATACATGAGCCTCGGTGCGCATACATTAGCATACATTACCTAGACATCAAGCCCTGAGAACAAAGATACAGAAATAAATCGATTTACTTTATTCTGCATTTAAACTGATTCAACCAACAGCTAAAACACATGTGGAATCAACTGCACATCACACACACACACACAGATTGAGAGCCAGAGAGAGAGAGAGAGAGATTAGATTCCTCATCTCTCTCATTACATCTGAAGCCACACAGGTCTTTTTTCTGTTAACTGAACATACAGCTTGGATTAGAGAGGTGAAAGAAATGTGGAAAGTTGAAAGAAAAAGGAAAGAGAAACAGGCAAGTGAGAGAAGGAAATACAGCCACACACACAAAGAGAGAGAGAGCGAGGTCATTCTGTGCAAAAGTTTCACGCTCTTATTTATAGAACAAGAGAAAGGAGCAATATTTCTCGGCTTCAACCAAGAAATCAACATTACTGAAAAAAATCAACCTTTTATTTCTCCGTAGATGATTAATGATCATAAGTAACTGCTGTTTCTATTTCTGTTTTTTAATTTGCCTTCTTATGTTTATGTTAATTTATGTTAATTGCTTTGGCAATGTGTGCGTGCATGTGTGTGAGGGGGAGAGAGAGAGCGCATCAGAATGAATGAATGAGATGTGGAGAACAGAGACAGGAGAAATGAAAAGAGAAAATACAGACAGCAAGAGAAAGACAGAAACGGTGGGGAATAGAGAATAAAAAGGAAAAAAGTAAATAAAAAGAACAAGTGATGAGATTTGAGGAGAGAGAGAGAGAGAGAGAGAGAGAGAGAGAGTACAGAGAAGGGTAAGCAGATAATGAAGCTCTAGAGGAAAATAGACACAACAGTTCAAACAGCAGAATGTTTTGTGGCCAGATGCCGAAATGCAGCAGAGGAGTGGAAAAGTGAAAATGAGAGAAACATGGGGGTGGGGAGGGGGGGAGACAAACATAAAACAGATGAATAAACAAAGATTAAAATCACAGTGATGTGTTGCACCCAGTGGTGATAGGACCACAGGGGCATAGAACCAATTTAGTAAACTTTGGTGAGCTTACTTTGCCTTGTATATTTAGCTGCAGCAGAAAGTGTTTCTCATCACTCACATATAATTGTGATGCAGTCACATAAATGGAATAATAATCTTTTGACAGATTCACAAATTATTGTTTAATTTTTATGCAGTAGTGTCACAATTATTATGGAAAATTAACAGCCGGTCTTACACCTTTATCTGTGTCTGTGGCTTTTTCTGGAACTAAGACACAGTTTGGAATTATTTATCTTTATATAAACAAAGAATACATACTGGACACCAAAATCATTTATTAAGATCATATTATTATCAAAATCATGTTTTTATTATTAATAATTTATTACTGAGGTTACAAATCCAAAGAGGGCCCTGGGAAATCACATCCTTCCTTACCTAGCCCAGAACAACAAAATACTGCATAAATATATGAAGAATATATTAGAATATATAATAGCTCCAACAAAAAGTAAAATGAAAGGGAAAAAATATTCCATAAAATATATATGAAATTCTTTTGTGAATTTAGTCACTTGAATTCCCAGTTTAACCTGTTTATGCAGGCCACCTTATTGTCAATAAAGGAGAATACCCTTTTCTCTCTGTGAATGAAATGTGATGATGTGCTGAGCTGCTAATTAGAAATGAGGTTTATAATGCTTGATACTTGGTTGTTTTCAATATGATTTCTCATGCATCTCAAAGCAAAGCTCATGTAAGACCACGTTAAATGACCGGATGATATGGATATGGATATGATATCTCAGAAAATCTTAATTGCATCATCATTTCAACTGCAAAAATCAAACAACAGCCAAGCAACACGTTGCAACCACCTTAGGTTTGTCGGCAACAGGCGTGCAACACCATAGCAACCACCCTAGACCCCACAGCGATGGCTGTGTTGAGCCAAAATTTTTTTTTCTTCTTTTTCCTTCTTCATGATGATGGTTATTATTATTATTATTATTAATATTATTATTATTATTTGTTCTCTTAATAATAATAATAATAATAATAATAATGTAATGGCATTTATATGCCACTACTTCATTACCTTTTTCTGCACGCACACTGACTTACCCAACATATGTGAGACACAAATACAAATACACACACACCCCATTTCACATTTTGGATTTTAAATTAATTATTTCTTTCAATTAGCAACAAAAACAAACACTACAATTCTGTCATAGCAGTGGGGTCCTAAAACAACTTATGCTAAGGAGTATGTCAGCCTGTTTAATTATGCTAATGACCAGTGCTAATGATTTTGAATTAGTCAATTAATGGCCTGCAGCTAAGTGTCCTAGGCAATGCTAACATCACTGTACACAAACACACAAAAAGAAAAGCACTGTGTCGTCCAATGTGCTAATGCTAATTCTGCTTTGATTTACAATAATTTAAGATCACTGTAAAACTCTCACAATCTGTTGTTGATTTACTTTAATTAATGTATCTAAAGTTTCATTATTCATGTCACTCAACTATTGTGTTGTCTGTGACTACTGATATTTTCTGTTTTTCTGTTTTTTTATAGTACATTGAAATAAAACAAAGCTTCAGAATGAACAAGGTCCACATAAATGTAACAAAACTAGCATTATAAATCACTTTTTAAAAGAAGTCTTACAACCTCTTACTCTTTATGTAGTGTATTACAGTCAGTAAGGATGACTGTGTTGTCCAGCTAATTATTATGCATTAGGTTATAATGGGGCAATTTTTCAATTAACAAATAGGTTTTACCCCATGACCACATGGATCAAAGGAACATTACCAAGCACTTTACATAAAAGACTTGTGTTAGCTCCTCTTCATATACTGTACAAAGGTTTTAGGCACCTGAGAAAATGAGATATGAAAAATGCTGTTTCTTTGAGCAGTAAGAGTTTATTTGTTAAAAAATAAGTAAATAAATAAATATAATAATAATAATAATAATATAAAAACTAATAACATTACAGTAAGTAGTGTAATGTTCTGTATGTGAATGTATTGGTTTAACCCTTTCAAAATCTCTCATCATGGCAGTCCAGTATAATTCATTCATTCATTGTCTGAAACCGCTTATCCAGTTCAGGGTCGCGGTGGGCCCAAAGCATACCCAGAATCACTGGGCGCAAGGCAGGAATGCACTCTGGAGGGGGCGCCTATGGACACTTTTGAGTCGCCAAGCGACCTACCAAAGTGTGTTTTTGGACTGTGGGAGGAAACCGGAGCAACCGGAGGAAACCCACGCGGACAAGGGGAGAACACACCAAACTCCACACAGACAGGTCCCTGGAGATTATCTGCAGCGCCACTGTACCATCCCATACTTAATTTTACTGAGGTTAATAAATGCATCATTATGTTACATCAAGTGTGCTGTTGCTTCAGTCCATACAAACAAGTAGAACATCTGAAAACAAACTTTGTTTTGTGTACTAACACTCTACTAAAAATCTACTACATTTTAGGAAATGTTTGTTTGTTTTTCTGTATCTATTGTAATAATATATAATTTTATATAAGTACCACACTTATTAAGAAGATTAAATATTTGAAATAATAATAATCGTAGGTGACTAAGACTTTTGCACACTAAGCATTATTTTTGTAACATATAATTGTAATTCAAAATTCAAATATTCTCCTGCCCATTTGTCTTTTAATGGTAACTTTCATTCAATCATTCATTATCTGTAACCGCTTATCCAATTCAGGGTCGCGGGGGGTCCAGAGCCTACCTGGAATCATTGGGCACAAGGCGGGAATACACCCTGGAGGGGGCGCCAGTCCTTCACAGGGCAACACAGACACACACACACACACACACACACATTCACACCTACGGACACTTTTGAGTCACCAATCCACCTACCAACGTGTGTTTTTTTTTTGACTGTATGAGGAAACCGGAGCACCGAGAGGAAACCCCACGCGGACACAGGGAGAACACACCAACTCCTCACAGACAGTCACCTGGAGCGGGAATCGAACCCACAACCTCCAGGCCCCTGGAGCTGTGACACTGTGCCGCCCCTTAATGGTAACTTGCTTAGTATTAATAATGACAATTATCATTCATGTGTTGTTGTTGTTGTTTTTTTTTTTTTTTTTATACAATATTATCCCCAAGAACAGAACAAATCGATGGACATGCATTTGCAGCCGTTTTTCCTTGACGGAAATGATCATAAATACACACTTCTCACCTTCCATTTTAAACAATATTTTAATTTTTTTATTATTATTTTATTGCATACAATTAGAACTCACTAATAAATCTTGAACTTTAGAATTTAAGCCATTTTGCTCTCTCTGTCACTCTCTCATTCTCTCTCTCTCTCTCTCTGTGTGTGTGTGTGTATGTGTGTGTGAGTATGTGTTTGTTTGCTTGTGTGTGCGTGTCTGTGTGTTTGTGTGTGTGTATGTTTCTAGTAAAGACATCAGCATTTTCTCCCACTTTTTTCCACCCAGGTTAAGGTTCCATCATTAATCACCACTCACACACTCTCACACACACACACACACATGAACACACAAAACATTGGACACAGCCGCAGAGAGACCTCCCATCATGCACTGCTCACTAAGGCATCAATACTCCTTTAAATACGCCCTCGTCCTCTTGCCCTTGCTGTTTTCCCTTGGGGGGAATCCCCAATACCACCTTAAATACCAGAGAGAGGAAGAGAGAGAGAGAGAAAGAGAGAGGAACTGGAATTTTCACGCTATGTACAGAAATAAGACACATAAATCTATTCAGCTAATTATGTAATGTTTTATAATTAATTATAAAACATTTTTATAGTTGTACTTTTTTTTTTTAACTTGAATGTAATCATATGGCAATGGCAGTAAAGTTATTGTAATGTAATGTAATCAGGTTCCAATACGGAGCATAGTTTTAAAACAGATTTGACACACTCTCAGCCACATGACAATACAAACACTGTGTACATTAAACACGTTCAGATATAGACATTCCACCCACACACAGTTTCCATATGTCTCTAATACTGAACAAACAATAGACCACCTTCTGTCCTCACCTCTCACACATATGCACACACACACATATGCACACACACACACACACACAAACACTGTATTTTACACTTTTAATCGTGAAAACTAGAGTAGATGTGAAAGAAGTGAGATCCAATGTTTTTAAGTTGCTTTTCCACAGTTAATGCTTTAGCATATCCATTTGAATCTGTGTCCAATTTTCTCAGGAATTGACAGAAAACCATTAAACATGGAAATATAAATATACAAAACCTGACTACACATATCCATTGATTAGTCTGAGCTGGAATAAACCAGATCCAGATCGGAAACCTCTCAGACTGACTACTACTGCACATTTTACTAAATCAGTACCATATAATTTTTATATATGGTGTCTTGAATTTTGGATCTTGTACCTATTTTAGTGAATATGGCATCTCCCAATTGGATTTGGTGCTCGCCATTATATAATTCACCATGTGGATCAGACTCTTCCTGTATTAGATCTGGTGTCCATTTTAGTGAATACAGCACCTGCCATACTGTATGTGGTGCCTATATAAGTGAAGCCAGCACATCACCTTAAACTCCACATGCTTTAATCTCTTACATTGAATAAATAAGTAATTGTAATTCTTAAAATCAACAAAATGTTCTTGGTCTTCTTTGTTCTTGGTGGAGATCATCTAGAGTTTATTTTTAAATAAAAACACTGATGCCAATATTATATAAACATAGCCCAAAAAGTAAGGAAATTTGTATTTGGTAGATTATTTCTTTGTTGTAAAAATGCTTCTTGGCAATAAATCCTATACCATTGGAAAGCCTGTTCATTTCCCTTTTAAATGGTGCCACATTTGTAAGGAACATGCATTTATGGGATGAGCAGTAGAGCAGAGTATGTGGGTTGTGCCCATGAAATATTTGCCAAATCCTCTCTGCCAATGCCAAACAGCTTATTCTGCCTTTGACTTGTTTGGTATTTGGTGGACTGGATTATTTAAGTTTAAAGAAACAAGGCATATTGGCAATTTGACAATTTATTCATTCAAAAAACAGGAGCCTCAGTAGTGTGTGGAATACACAGCCACAACAGCCTGGCACCACCTCCTCATGCTGGTCACCAGCCTGGTCACACACTGCTGTGAAATGGCATCCTGTTATTCAACCAGTATTTGTTGCAAGTCAGCCAACGTGGTTGTGTTGGTCACTCTGGCACGAACAGCACGCCCAAGCTGATCCCACAAGTGTTTAGTGGTGTTGATGTCAGGAGCTGGCAGGCCGTTCCATCCTCTCCACTGCCAAATTCTGGAGGTAGTCTCTGATAATCACCGCTCTGAGTGATGTCGTCTTGGAGGACAGAGCTGGGTCCCAGACTGTGGAGATATGGCACTGCCACTGGTTGCAGAATTTTATCTGTATATCTCTCTGCATTGAGATTTCCTCCAGTGATGAAAGCCTTGTTTTTCCAGTGAGGGAAATGCCGCCCCACACCATCACACTAAATAAGCTGTTTGGCATTGGCAGAGAGGATTTGGCAAATTTTTCATGGGCACAACCCACATGCTCTACTGCTCATCCCACAAATGCATGCTACTTACAAATGTGGCACCATTTATAAGTCAAATTAACAGGCTTTCCAATGGTATAAGATTCATTGCCAAGATGTTTTGTTACAAGAAAGAAATAATCTACCAAATACAAATTTCCTTACTTTTTGTGCTATGTTTATTATAAACACAACTTTGTGCTTGTGTACTTTGTGCTTTGTTTTTTTATTTCTGCATTAGTCCTGCCCTCGATATTTTCTGTAAAACACATTCACATAATAAAAATCACATGAAAACAAAGACATTGATATGAAGCACCAAAGCTTCTCCAGACCTTCCAATGACAAGGGTATGTATTTTGGGCTTTCCTGTTTTTGAAATACCAGAAAAACTTCTGTGACAATGGCTATATGGCTAATGGCAGTCTGGCAAAACTAGGCTTGCCTAGTCTTGTTTTATTGCAGAATATGTCTCTAAATTCCCAGTGTTTGCATCCATATCATTGCAATCTTCTCACTTATGCAAGTAATCAATGAGCTTTTGCACCTATCACTGATAACAGTCAGGATGGTCCCTTTCATCATTAGCGTGAAAAACATCACATCACTTTTTTATGAAAACAAGCTGAAACATGGTCTCCTCTGGCCATAAAACAGTTTTCTATTGTCTTTTGGACCAGAGAATTGAATAATATTTCCACATAGAATTGATGTGTTCTCCTTGTGTAATACAGAATCAGATTGCTTGTCTTGTAGCAGTGGATTGTGCAATGTGACAAGGGATTTCCAACTTTTTTGCAAGCCCATGTGGCTGTATTTATCACAGTAGCATGACAAGTTGTTAGAGATCCCAAGTCACGCATTTCAGCAGTGTTGCCCTACAGAATCCTTCAATCCTTTTACTATATTAGGTAAAGTAGAAGGTGAACTATATTGAAATTTTACATTGAAATTCAATTCATGTTGATTCTGAAATGTTTGATGATTCTCCCATAAAGTTTGACAGAAAATGGCAAAACTTAACACATCTTTGCTTTCAAAGAGTGAGACACAATACATAATACCTGTCATAAATTTACCTGCTTATTTTCGAATGCTTGAAAATTAAAAATTAAAATGCTGGCACGGTGATTAGCACGTTTTCCTCCCAGCACTGGGATCAAGTCTCCAGTTTCCTCCCACAGTCCAAAAACATGGAGGTTAGGTGAATTGGCTTCTATGTTAACTGTCTTGGTTTGAGTGAATGAGTGTATGAGCCCATATATGAACTGTTGCTCTATCGTAGGTGAAACCCTAGTGCCCTATGCAGTCCTCCAGGTGGTCATTCCTGGTTGAGAGTACGCTGTGTGCGTTTGGCTGCCACTTCTCGTCAGTGTGTTTGTGGATTGAGTGTTAAATGGAAAGGCGTTCTGAGCAGTGTTGATTGTAAAGCATCCTTGGGTATCTAGAAAGGCACTATATAAGTGTAACAATAAATAAATAAATAAAATAACTTTTTCACTTTTATTTTACCTTATTATTTTGTCTCAATCAAACTAAAATCAAACATTAAGTAGCCTTGTAAACATAATTGCATTGGCTGTAATTTATCAATACATTACATATTTGTGAAGATAACTTGTGTTCTACACATTCTCATTAAATTGACATTTTAGCATTGGTAGCTGCAAAACAATACATCTGTGTGCATGTATTGTTTGAGTGGTATTGAATGAGTACCTTGCTTTAGCACTGATTACCCTCACAGTGAGAACCTGCTGACGTTAGCACTGACCGCTAATTAAGGAGCACCCGACAGCTTCCTAATGAGGGAAAGCTAACAGATTAATAATTTCTGTAATCATTTCTCTAATCATCATCCAGTCACGTCTCAGACTGTGGAAATCAACTTTGAGCCAAGGGCAGCAGCAAAATATCAACTCAAAAATACACACACAAAACCGTTATGTAAATCAGAGTACAAATAGATCAGATGGGGAAAGTGCAGAACAATGGACCTGGCTTGTTTCCATGCAAATAAGCCCACTGCACAGCCATGTGGTAAAGAATGGAATGGATTATTATCTTATTCAGATTATTATTCACCTCGTTATTGTGCAAATAACTTAATAGTGATTGAAGACGTGATACCATACACCATTCAACTGACTATGTAAAGAGAGAGGGAGAGAGAGAGAGACAGAGAGAGAGAGAGCTTTAGTGAGACAAATGATGAGAAAGGTATGTGAGTAGCTGTAACATGGCTCAGAATAGAAACAATTCTCTTGCTTGTAATTTTCTTTGGTCTTGTACAAAATACTTTCTTAGAAAAGCAAGGAAGTGATGCTCAAACCTCAGATTTCAGCATCTGTGTTTAAAAGAGGGGTGGCATGGTGGCGCAGCAGGTAGTGTCGCAGTCACACAGCTGCAGGGACCTGGAGGTTGTGGGTTTGAGTCCCGCTCCGGGTGATTGTCTGTGAGGAGTTTGGTGTGTTTTCCCTGTGTCTGCGTGGGTTTCCTCCGGGTGCTCCGGTTTCCTCCCATGGTCCAAAAACTCAAGTTAGTAGGTGGATTTGCGACTCAAAAGGGTCCCTAGGTGTGAGCATGTGGGTGATTGATTCTGTGTGGGCTCCTGGGTGAATAAAGCCCAGCGATTCTGGGTGGGCTCCGGACCCACCGTGACCCTGAACTGGATGGGCGGTTACACTTTTCCAAGTTAACTAGAGCCCTTAGTCTTAATGAAACATCAGTAACACTCTTTGGTCAGGATATTACACAATACAACACTCTGTTTCTAAACAGCCCTGTTCAGTGCAACCTGTTTTAGCAGTTGCAGAGAATTAAGCTCTGTTCACTCCAAATGCACTCATTGTCATTTTGTTCTCTGACATCTACTTAGTCATGCGGGAATGCAGATCTCTACCTTATACACATCTAATGTATGAAACTGCATTCACGGTTCTTGCAGCTGACTAGATCATTTAAAAAATGTTCATCTTATCTGCCTAACAACTGATGTGTATGGTAGAACACCAAAAAATAATACTAAACACATGTTGCATGTGGCCCTTTGACTGCAGCTTCCACACCCTGTTATAAAAGATGCATGAAGCTTCCCTTATTGTTGGATGCCCCCAGTTTCCTATCATTGCATAAATGATGCTCAAGGCTTGAGAGAGAGTGAGGCGAGGGGGGGGGGGTGGCCTTAGAGAGAGAAAGACAGAGAGGAATAGAGAGATTTTTGGAGCAAATGCATTCTAATAGAACAGAAGATGAAACACATTTTCTCCTCTATCACCCAAAATATGAATCAATAAGAGACATAGCCTGTGAAACGTGTGAAACATTATTAATGTATTCTCTTTTCTTTCTCTCTTAGAAACAACATTGTTATTCATGAAGAACAGAAAGAGAAAGAGAGTGTAGCTGCTAAATCAGTCTCAGTTTCATATAGCTCTAAGAATGTGTTTAGAACTATTCCCAAGCACACATACAGGATTTATTCACACTGATCAGCCACAACATTAAAACAACTAACAGGAGAAGTGAAAAGCATTGATTATCTTGTTACAGTGGCATATGTTAAAGGCTGGGGTATTATTAAGCTGCAAGTGAACAGTCCATTCTTGAAGGTGATGTGTTGGAAGCAGGAAAAATGGACTGAGAGAAAAAAGGATTGGAACGCCTATGACAGTGGCCAAATTGAGACAGCTAGTTGACTGGGTCACAACATTTTCAGGACACCAGAACCTTCCCAGCTTGCAGTTGTTAGTACATACCAAAAGGGATCCTAGGAAGTGTTATGTCCACTCATGCAAAAGTTATAAGGAGTGTTTCCTTTTTTTTAAGCATGACACAGCAGGAGCTAACATTTCATAACAGAGCTCAGTTATATTCTGTATATCAGTCTTTGCTTGTACACACCACTCATGTGAAGGCTGAAACAGGTACGTGAACTCAGATATGTATTGAGCTGGAGTTCAGAATGGCTTTAAACATGCATGGAGCCCCCCACTGGAAAGGAGAACAGAAGCAAAGGGTGGAGATGGAGCAGACGTGGAAGCAAGACGTCCGTCACAGAGATGGTGTGAGGTTGGAGGGTATATATAGGACTCAGGGGAGAAGTTTGGGCAATTCCCTAAATTCAGTTATTGTATAGCTCCAATTAAAGGCACTGTAGCAGAACAGCAGTGTTACATTTAATGGTGTTTAAACTTGTCAGCATTGGTTAGATTAAAACGAACCCTGGTGTGATAGCTCTGTTTGTGCAGTCTCTGTCTGTTTCTAAACCAACTTTGGTGTGGTCTATTTCAAGTATGAATCACAGCACCGAAAAGATGTGATGTTCCAAGATGTAAAAATAATGCTGCAGAGGAACAGAGTGCCTTAAAAAACACAATGAGCTGAAGACAATCCTCTTAACCTCTTCTCTTTGTTGCGGACCCTCTTTGGTTCAAACTGTGGAAGAATTTATTCCAATGTTTTGTCTCGTTTATTCATTTTACCAGCTTATGCTGTGCTTCCAGTTGGTAAAACTACATCCACATGAACACACACAACCCCAATAAGTGCATTAAAGGTGACATTCATTATTGTAAACATAAAACGCTTTTATTCAAATTCAGAAGATATTTCCTCTTCATTTGCTCTCCAGTCTCTTTGTGTGCTAGAAATCAGGCAAAACTGTTTACTAAGCCCCGGTGTCAGTAAATGAGTAAATTTATACAATGGAGAGAACTCAAAAGAATAAACCGAGATGGGGATATGGCTCTATTCCTGATGGGTGATATTGATTTATCTTTATAGTTTCTGATTACTTTAGGTGGAAATGTCTCCAAAAACTGTATTACTGAAAGAGCTACACAACTAAACAACTCAAGTTACAAATTAAATTATTTTGTAATTCAGTGAATAAAAACTTACAGACAAGTTAAACTTCAGCCACGTTCAAAGAACAGTCATGTTTCTTTTCAAGCACACCATTCCACATTAGAGAGGAACTGCATTTCCCCCACAATCATAGATGCCCCTCTGTAAGCCAAGCAGACGACTCTGAAGACTGGCTTGCAAATTAAATGTCAGACATGCAGAATATTTCATTTTTTCAATTGTAAATGTGTCAAGTTTGAACTCTGGACTAAACTTGGACTAAACTGAAACAATGTATCATTGTTTTATTTGGTTCAGCCAAGTGAACCAACCGACAGGTCTGAACACACTCTAAGACATAAGTGAGTCTTCTATAATATGATATCTTTAGGCCTAAGTTGTTCAGTGGTTTCTCCAGTTTTATCCCTCGGAACCTTGTTTTATTGCTCTTCTGTGAGGGTCAAATGGGCAGAAACTCCTGAGATTTTAGCAGTGAGCGCAAAAAAAGGCTATGAGTGATGAGACCAAGAGGAGGAAAGAGACGTTTTCTGGTCCCATCTGGTGTTTTAAAAAGAAACCCTTCTGAGAATGTCACTCTTGGAAAAGAACACATTTCAATCAGAGACTTACAGAGAGACTTCAGTCTGTCATTTCACCTCCAACAAAATAAAACAATTTCCTCTGCCACACACTTACACAAACATATTGCGGTGAGGAAGGATGAATTTAATATTGCTCTGGACACCATTCCAGAGTTTTATGAAAAATCATAAAGTTTCAGATGGAGAGGATGGAGGAATAAAGATTTTACCTGGAAACAGGAGTCAGAAACACAGCTCTGCTGAAACAGAAACGTCAGTTTCTAGACTCACAAATCACTACCCAGGAGGACAGCATTAACTTTCTGTTATGTTAGCTAGTGTGTGCCCATTGTTTACATCCATCCATCCATTATCTGTAACCGCTTATCCAATTTAGGGTCGCGGGGGGTCCAGAGCCTACCTGGAATCATCGGGCGCAAGGCGGGAATACACCCTGGAGGGGACGCCAGTCCTTCACAGGGCAACACAGACATACACACACACATTCACTCACACCTACGGACACTTTCGAGTCGCCAATCCACCTGCAACGTGTGTTTTTGGACTGTGGGAGGAAACCGGAGCACCCGGAGGAAACCCACGCAGACACGGGGAGAACACACTAACTCCTCACAGACAGTCACCCGGAGCGGGAATCGAACCCACAACCTCCAGGCCCCTGGAGCTGTGTGACTGCGACACTACCTGCTGCGCCACCGTGCCGCCTCCCATTGTTTACATTCTCCAGTAAATTTTTCTTCAGAAAAAGAAATAAATTATAATAATAATATCAATACTCTACTCTAGATATTTGTGTGTGTGTGTGTGTGTGTGTGTGTGTGCTTGTGTGGTTGCTAGTTAATCTGTTTACACATGCAATGCTCCCATCTGTTTACTCCCAGATAAACACATAAATATTTAATTAGCCTGTTCAATAACAATAGAGCTATTTAACAAATCTCTCTCTCTCTCTCTCTCTCTCTCTCTCTCTCTCTCTCTCTCTCTCCCCCCCCAAAGGTTCCTCTCTCTCCCCATGTGTTCCATTGTCAATGAAGACCTAAATATATATATTTTTTAATCTCATGAATAATTCATTATACTGTGTTTCTCATGTAAACTGTGAGAGATTGGGGTTAAAGTTTGAACTGCCATTTTTAAAAACATTGCTTCATTCTTCGTTCCCCTGTTTGTTTTATGATGTAACAGCCCCTGGGCCCCGTTAATCTTTGGACATCTGATTGCTGCCGATTTCCCATGAGCCCATTCTGATGCGTTCTGCTGTAATTTGGTCTCTGAAGCTCAGCGGTGATTAGATGAAATGTCAGGTTTGGATTTTATTATTAATCCCAGTCTGTCACTGCTCCATTAGAGTCCAGCAGGAATCTTACAAAAAACTCATATGAAATGTCAGATATCCACCCTCTCTATTATTTATTCATATTCTCGTTCAATCATTCTGTCATTACATCATTCACTGTCACTCACTTTATCATTTTATTATTTATTAACTATATACACCTCACTTACTCATCCCATTAAAGTATCTCTTACTGTTTTACACTATAACCCATTGACTCCTGCAAAAAGTAACACACTCCCACCATCACTCTAGAACATGCTCACTACGTCATTCTCAAACACACTCAGCTTATCACTCTCTTACATTCTCACTCCATTACTTTGGAATACACTCATTCCAACACTCTCGCATACACTTACCCGATCACTGTCTAACACACCCATCCATTACTCTGGACATTAACTCCATCACTCTGGAACACTCTCACTCCATCATAGTGGAAAACATTCGCTCCATCACTCTCCACACATTCGCTCCACACATTTAATCACTCTGAAACACACTCACACTATCACTCTGGAACAAAATCAGTCACTCTATAACACACTATCACTCTGGAACACCCTTACTCATCACTCTGTAACACACTCACTATGGAACATATTCACTCACTATAGAAGACACTCACTCTGTCATTCTGTAACACACTCACTCCATCACTGTTTATTTTCACCTGTAACACTCTCATTCTATCATACAGAAACTCATTCACCCCATCACTCTGGAATACATTCCCTCAATCACTCTGGAGTGCACTGCCTGCGTAGACCATCACTATGGAACTAGCAATCTGTCACTCTGTAACACACTCACTCCATCAGTCTGTAACACATTTACTCCATCAGTCTGTTCCGTTTCACCAGTCCAGTATAGAGAGCAACCTTGTTAAACCTTGGATTGTAGATATAAGAACAGTTTATGCTTATTTGCCTTGTTGGGCTCTGTTTGAGAACAGTTTCACCATGTTGGATTCTGTATATGAGAAGAGATTCATTTTGTTGGGCTCTGTTTGAGAACAGTTTCACTCTGCTGTGTTCTGGATATAAGAACAGATTTGCCTTGTTGGGTTCTGTGTGTTGGGTTTGTGATGGCGTCTGTGAGGAAAATGCCTGGAGGTAAACCTGAAATAAAACACTCGTACAACCGAATGCCTCTGGCTTACACACACACACACACACGCACGCACACACACACACACAGTCCACAGAACTTACAGCTCTGCAAGATCCATTCATGAGCAGAATACATTAAGTCTATTCTCAAGGAATACTCTGAGTCAGAGGGAGGAGGTAGACTCCTAAACTCTGGTGCTGAGCTTTCAGTCCGGAACTCTTTAGTGCTACTATCAGGGCTACAATCAAGGTGAAAATTATGCAATGTAACTTCAGCTTAAAATGACTGTAATGTAGCAGCTTGAACAACTTGAACAAAGGTCCTCATTGTGGCCTGAGTGAGGTACCAACTGAGGCCTAGCTACATTTTCCCAGGTATTTTATAAAACGTGTTTTCCTCCTTTTTTAAATTTTTTAGCACCTCCTCTACATTCATTAATTCATCTTCTTTAAACCCTTCACCCAGGGCTGTGTCATGTTCTGACCCTACGCAGAATCACTGGGTGTAAGGCAAGAACACACTTTAACATCTTAATAATACAGGTTCTAAAAAGGTTTTTGAATGATGTCATAGAAAAACCTACTTTTGGTTTCATAAAGAACCAGTTTTGCTAACATATTTAAATGGGTAAAAAACCATAGGATGGAGTGAAGGTTTTTGAAACCTTTAATAATTGTTCTTCACCCTCACACATCTCTTAAACAAACATGGCTCTTTATGGAACCAAAAGTTATTCTATGGCTTTGCTCAAAAATAATTTGTAGCTCCATTATTTTTAAAAGTGTGGAGGAGGAGTCCGCCCATCACATGGCACCACACACTCATACAGTCACTCACACAATCACGCCTGTGGATCATTTTACACAGCCTATCCTCCTTCCAACGTGCATGGACTGTGAGAATAAACTGAAGCACTTGGAGGAAACCTGGGCAGACACAGGAAGAATACACCAAACTTCTAATAGACAGTCACCCAAGTGAAAGGTTGATCCAACAACTGGAGTTATGTGGCAGCAGCACTACCTGCAGTGCCACCATGCCACCCACCCGTCTATATGAAAAAACAAAACAAAACACTGGTTTGCCCTTCAAAGTGAAAGGCAAAGCAGCTCACCCAGTGATAAAAACAATATACTTAGCCAACCTTATCCATCCTTAAAATTCTCTTGCTATTCTTCTGGAACAAGCACTTAATTTTCCATGTTGTCCAACCAGGTCCTGTCCAATAGTGGATGCACTGGCAGCATGTATTTTGAGGGTGCTTTATGTAGCACTTTCTGATACCTCTGTTAATTAGTATAAAACTATGAAGGACATCTGTTAGCCATTTCCCACCAACGAGGAACCAGTTCTTTTCCCATTTTCAAACCTACTTTGCAACACGTTGACAAGTTATGACCAACATAAATTGGTTCCCTAATCAGAAAAGGTAGTTCCCAGCTGGAACCAAACAAGAACAGGTTGCTGAGCAGGAAGTCCATGGGTGGGTTGAACAAAAGAAGCTCAAGAAATCGACACTGGAACCAAGCAAACCGATTCTCCTAAAACTCCATTTTTAGTGACCTCTAATGAACTTTGCATGTCAATGAAATGCAAAAACACTTACAAATGCTCAGTAAATACCCATGTACATGTGGATACAGCCTGAGTATATGAAGATGGGCCTAAGAACAGAGCTACTTGAGAACTCAAAGCATTTAAACAGCCTAAAAGCTGTCAGGGGGAAGGCTAATGGGCTCGAAACTCAATAACAAAATAGATCCAAACAAATGAACAAACAGAGTTTCCCAATAAAAATGCTGGTAATCAAGGAAAGAGTTAGAGCCTTATAGTGGCTTAGAGAAACCAGAAAAGAAGCCCAGAGGCAGCCTGAGAGATTACCCAAAATACTGGCAAATCTATGCAAGAGCACATGGCAGTATGAACTCAGGACTCTCTTTAACAGGGACCGGTACAAGTCTTGCCGATTGTCCCTAATCAGGGTGGAGATGTTCCCTGCCTACCCCTGGGGGCTGGAGATCACCCAGTCATAGTTTTCACTGTTATAGTTTGTCACATAAACTGGTGTTTAAATAAGTCTGTCAGCAATAAGACATATTTCCGACAGGTTAACACAGTTCTCTGGGGTTTTAATAAAAGAAATGTGACATACAACAAGAATCAAATCCTGTTCAGAATGACCATTTTGCTCAGTTCTCACTGTTTTTGCTCAGTACTTTCATTTCACTGCTCTCCTTTTCACTTGGATCTCATTTCTCCATTTTTGTTTTTACAGTTTATGTTTAATTTTCTTATTTTTTAAGTAATTGTTTTTGCTGTTTATTACAATGGCTATTTAGGACCACTGCACTGCTAAAAATAGACATAGAGACTAAAGGCAGACATTTTCAGGATTTTCATGAAGGAAATAAATCTAAAGAGGTTCATCTGGTCCATCTAGAAGTCCATCTGGTTCTTTCTTCTGAATATTTTTTTTTTTTTTGTACAACTTTGTTTCATGCTTAATAATTGTAACACTTATATCGATCCATTTTTGATGTACCAAAAAACTAATATTGTGAACCTATACAAAAGTATACTTGTAAAAATACTTCATTAAATTCTTGTGTCTGCCCCCTTATAATTCCAGTGCAATATTCTGACTTTATTCTCAGTAAATTTAGACTATATTTCTGAACCTTTTGGATTTTATTCTCAAAATATATATTTTTTTTCACTTCATTTTTTTCAGCCTTCTCTCAATCAGCTTCATGAGGTTGTCACCTGGAATGTTTTTCAGTGAACAGCTGTGGCCTCGTCAAGAGTTAATTTGTAGAACTGCTTGCCTTCTTAATGTGGTTGAGACCATAACGTGAGTTGTGCAGAGGTAGAGCCTGGTACACAATTCTATACAGTGAATAGCGCTATTCCACCAATGACTAATGAGAAGATGTGTCCAAACTGGTACTGTTTGACTGGTACTGTATGTTCTGACAGTGAAGGCAGATCAGTCGCAAAAATAACTAAGGAAAACTGTCAAATGAAAAACACAGTGGAAGATCAAGCCTCGAGAAGAAAGTCTCTCTTCACTGTAACCTTCCTAAAACAGTCAAAAATCATAAAGCCTTTCCAAGCCAAACTATGGTCAGAAACAGAGGACATTCCAAAGAAAATCACACATTCACTTAAAGAGTTAATATATGAAAGCCAAGTAGTGTGGATGAAAATATTTGCAGAGTCTTCCATAAAATGGTTCTCTAACATACGATATCTCTTATTATTATTGTATCTTCTGTGTAAACCCTTTATAATGAAGCAGATCAGCTACTTTTAGATTCACCCACATGAAATGAAACAAGATGCTCTGGAGCAACTGCACATGAGCCCAAATCACCATGTCCAGTGCCAATCATAGGCCAGAGGAGTCAACTTAGAGGATCAGCAGAGAGAGGAAAGAGCAGGAACTGCTACAGAGAGACTAAATACAGGCTTACAGTGACTAGACCTGGGTTTAATGGGACACCTGCACGGTGAGCTGCTGGAAGGGTGAAGGACATCCATGTGCCACAGGACTGGAGGATAATTTTCAATACAGGCACCACAGACTCTCGGAAAAATGAGGGATCAGCATTTGTTGTTGTGACAAATAAAACTCTAAGCAGCATAAGCCTTAGAAAAGAGCTTTGTGTTTCCAAAAATGTGGCCAGTGAGAAGAACTGCATTCAAATTAATGTTTTAAAATTGTTATTGTTATAAATAAAAACTTTTTACAGCATTTTAGGAGACTAAGATGCTCTGGAGATCACCATGCCCAATGCCACGTGTCTGCCAGATGGGTATAAAGCCCCGCAGCACTGATCAATGGAGCATGTTGAGCAGTGGAACTGAGTACTCTGCAGTGACTGTGCTGCATCAATGACTGGCCTTATGTGATGTGGGTGATTAAAGAAAATGAGAAAATGACTTCTGCATTGTGGCAACATTAAGGAAATTTGCACACAACCTGCAAATTGCTCCCTTAAAATAGATTTTCTTTCTGTCTCTCTCTCTCTCTCTCTCTCTCTCTCTCTCTCTCTCTCTCTTGGCAGGTCTCCACTACAATTACCATAAGCAGAAAGTCAGCATCTTTTTATCAGCCTCTCAACTTCTTAGTGCACATTAAATCACTAATTTGGCCAAAAATCAAATTCCCCCCAGTTTTCCCCCAACCTTTACTCTGAAAGTATTTCATCAGCTGAGACTTGTTCTGTATGTTGTAAAGGTTAATTCTTTAGTTTAAGCATGGGGAGTTACAAGATAAGTGCAGGTAATGCACTTCATTCAGCTATTAGTCTCACACACTTCATTCATTCACTCACTGTGTGCGACCACTTTATACTAATCATGGTCAAGGTGGGTCCAGATCCTAACCTGATTCATTGGATAAGAACAGACCCTGGAGAGGGCGCCAGTCCATCAAAGAATGAATGAATGAACGGAACTGAATAAATTAATGAATTAAAGAATGAATGAATGAACAGGACTGAATAAATGAATGAATGATAAACTCTAACAGACTTCATTTTGTGGATCCTGACATAATGATGTAACTCATTACAAAATTGTATAACTGAAGCCAAACTTGTGCATTTTACCAAGGTGTTGAAAAATATTTGCGCAGAGCTGAATAAATGAATAAAATGCAGACAAACTCCACCTTATTTGCATTTTCTGAGCTGTGTGGTGTAATCCACACAAGGCTAATCCCATTAGCTGCTCTTGTTAGCATGCTTAAGAATGCTAGCGCAAAACACGATTTTCTTCTCCATCCCTCCCATGTCCCTTGCTTTATTAATGCTTTTAGATCTCTCTCTCTCTCTCCCTCTCTCCCTCTCTGTCTCTCTCTCTCTCTGTCTCTCTCTCTCTCTCTCTCTCTCTCTCTCTCTCTCTCTCTCTCTCTCTCCCTCTCTCTCTCGCTTCTGTACCATTTACTCTTCTACAAAAACTCTAGAAGTTGGAACTTTCTTGTGAGAATTTACAAGGTCAGGTAATGATGTTGGATGATTAGTTTTGAGTCACACACATCACTCCAACTTCATTGAAAAGTACAGGATGGAGATCCATTAAAGTCCATTTCCTTGATGGGCCAGAACACACATCACACACAAGGAGGGCCATTAATGACATCTGATGACTCTCATATTAACACAGCATCCATCAGAACCAAAAATAAACCCTAGATGACTAAAAACATTTAGAACAAACCACTGATGTACACAACACAGTAGTACTGACCTCCCCTTACAATTCTGCTCACTGGCCACTTTATTAGATACACCATCTTCTACTATCACCCACTGGCTACTTTAAAAATCTGTCTACTTGCTGATAGAGAGAGAGAGAGAGAGAGAGAGAGAGAGAGAGAGAGAGAGAGAGAGAGAGAGAGAGAGAGTTCAGGGAGAGTCAATGACATTTAGATGAAAAGCTGTAATATAGAAAAAGCTATTCATGTTGTCTAGATCTCCAGTCAGTGATTCAGGCTAAAGCTGGGAATCTTGGGAACCCTATGCGTGCTGTTTGATTTGAGTTATGTTTCTGTATGTTGTCCAAATGCTGATGATGGGCATATCCCCAGGCTAGTTAACCAATCTCTGTAAACAGCATCATTAGAATCTCTATTAATATTCAAACAATGCCCTTCAAAGAGGCAACAAACCCTACAGCTTCTCAGATACAGAACCTGTCAATGATGAAATCAACAGAAAACATGAAGATGACTTCTGGGCCAGGTTCATATAAAAAAAATCTACAAGGGTGTTTATAAAGAAAAAGAAATGGGTGAATGTGGGAATATAGATCGGCAGATCAGACTTATATATCTACAAAGCAGAGCCTGAAGCTTTGAGAAGCCCAGTCCTAAAAAAGCTTTACTTTCACCTTGATATGTATTTACAAATATTCTACGGTTAGCATCTTGATTTTGATGAGTGCAACATGTTCTTAACAGTTGTAATATTACACTAGAAACATGGTGAAATGCTCCAGAACCACCTTTAAGCAGGTATGATGATACAAGGAGATAAAAGAAGCTCCTTTATTAGCAAGGACTGGGTGAAGAGCAACACTATAACAAATGCTGTACTGAATAATGCAACAGATCAAGTGCAATATGTACACTCACTGACAAAAAAAAAATCCATGCTGTTGTATCCAGTAGATATGTAAATGATTACAGGTGTCATCTAATTAGACACTTGGTTTTGCCACAAGGGTATGTGAAAGTGTTTTCCCCTTCTGCCTTATAAAAAAGCTCTTAGATGCTACTTTTAGTTAGTGTACCTCTTGGTGAGAGATTGTTGACTGCTGGAAATGCCTCTTTGATGCACTCAAAGTCATTTTCAAAGACTTTGAGAGTGGTCATGTTCCTGGACTGAGAGAAGCAGGATTATCGTTTCAATAAATTGCCTGCCATCTTAAGCCATTCTGACTAAGATGTTAGGTGGTGCCACGAATGAGAAACCTGGCCTGCTATGGACTGGAACTGTATCGACCTTAGCGACGAATCCAGGTTTTATTTGGGATATGAAATGTTTTATTTGGGATATGATATGAAGTCTGGTTTGATTATGGAGGCCTAGTAGTAACAGCTCAGCGATATGTGAAGAACATCATATGGCCAGATGTGTTACCTCTTATGGCAGGGCGTGCGACTGGCATGTTTCAGCAGAATAATAGGCTCAGCTGCAACACCTGCCATATCTTGTATCCAGGATAGAAATGCCCCAAAGGGTACTAGAGCCTCCGATCAATGGCACAAATGGTTTTCCCAAATAAAGGTCCTTTCTCTCTAATATTGTGATCACTTACATATATCATCATTACCACATATAAAGTTTCAATCAACTCCAGCAACTCCTTCTTCATTCGTAATTAGGTTTATCAATGAGTATTGTTGCAGTTTAGGTTTCACCCTCCACAGCACATACTATCATCAAAACATTCAGAGAAGTGTGTGTGTTTAAAGATCAATAAGAAAAGTAAAAAATATACGAATGCCTCTATTGTACTGACTGCTCATTATCCTTAGCTCTACACTCATGACTCTACACCTACTCCTATTCATAGCCTTATACTAATGGCTCGATACTTAATGCTCAATATCCATATGCTCATAGCTCTACACTTTTGCCTCTATACTCATGGCTCTATATACACACCTTTATACCCATGGCTCTTTATACATAGATCTATACTCATCTTTATTCACTGCTAAATATCCATTATTCTATATCCATACATGGTTTACACTAACAGAACTACAGGGGTTGGACAATGAAACTGAAACACCTGGTTTTAGACCACAATAATTCATTAGTATGGTGTAGGGCCTCCTTTTGCGGCCAATACAGCGTCAATTCGTCTTGGGAATGACATATACAAGTCCTGCACAGTGGTCAGAGGGATTTTAAGATTCTTCTTACAGGATAGTGGCCAGGTCACTACATGATGCTGGTGGAGGAAAACGTTTCCTGATTCGCTCCTCCAAAACACCCCAAAGTGGCTCAATAATAATTAGATCTGGTGACTGTGCAGGCCATGGGAGATGTTCAACTTCACTTTCATGTTCATCAAACCAATCTTTCACCAGTCTTGCTGTGTGTATTGGTGCATTGTCATTCTGATACACAGAACCGCCTTCAGGATACAATCCTTGAACCATTGGATGCACATGGTCCTCCAGAATAGTTCGGTAGTCCTTGGCAGTGACGCACCCATCTAGCACAAGTATTGGGCCAAGGGAATGCCATGATATGGCAGCCCAAACCATCACTGATCACCCCCAAGCTTCACTCTAGACATGCAACAGTGTGGATAGTACGTTTCTTTGGGGCTTCTCCACACTGTAACTCTCCCAGATGTGTGGAAAAACAGTAATGGTGGACTCATCAGAGAACAATACATGTTTCACATTGTCCAAAGCCCAGGATTTGCACTCCTTGCACCATTGAAACCGACATTTGGCATTGGTATGAGTGACCAAAGGTTTGGCTATAGCAGCCCAGCCGTGTATATTGACCCTGTGGAGCTCCCGACGGACAGTTCTGGTGGAAACAGGAGAGTTGAGGTGCACATTTAATTCTGCTGTGATTTGGACAGCCGTGGTTTTATGTTTTTGGATACAATCCAGGTTAGCACCCGAACATCCCTCTCAGACAGCTTCCTCTTGCGTCCACAGTTAATCCTGTTGGATGTGTTTCGTCCTTCTTGATGGTAGGATGAGATTACCTTGGATACCGTGGCTCTTGATACATCACAAAGACTTGCTGTCTTGGTCACAGATGCGCCAGCAAGACATGCACCAACAATTTGTTCTCTTTTGAACTCTGGTATGTCACCCATAATGTTGTGTGCATTGCAATATTTTGAGCAAAACTGTGCTCTTACCCTCTGCTAATTGAACCTTCACACTCTGCTCTTACTGGTGCAATGTGCCATTAATGAAGATTGGCCACCAGACTGGTCCAATTTAGCCATGAAACCTCCCACACTAAAATGACAGGTGTTTCAGTTTCATTGTCCAACCCCTGTATATGGATCTATACTTATGCCTAGATTTTCATGGCTTTAGCTCTGTACTGCAGCTTTATTATCAAGGCTCCCAACAGATGACTCCAAAAGCTCCATAATCAAAGCTCTTTACTAACTGCTGTATACACACAGTTGCTCTTGTCTTTATATCCATGGCTGAAAATCCATTACTTTATACTCACAGGTCCATACTCACTTTTCCATACTCATAGCACAAAACTGTATGCTCATAGTTCTGAACTGATGGCTCTATATTGAACACTCTGTGTGGCTCTTTATTCTTGGCTCAATGCTCGTATCCTCTATAGAAATATACGCTTCTTTACCTGCTGCACTATACTGCAGAGCACATTACACTGCATGGGCTACACATTAAAGACGCTATTAAATATGCACACTATCATTCCATGGCTGTTAGAGTCAGAGCCCAGAACAGACAGCAAACCTAAATAGCTCCACCCACTGCTGTTATTACCCAGCACACTTTTCACTTTAATGTCCAGCTCTTTAAATGTCAGAGCTTCAGAGTGTCAGCAGAGAGGAAAGGGCAGAAACAGCTACAGAGAGACTAAACACAGGTTTACAGGGACTAGACCCAGGTTTAATGGGACACCTGCACTGTGCACTGTTGGAGGGGTGAAGGGCATCCATGTGCCACAGGACTGGAGGATAATTGTAAAAAAAAAAAATAATAAAAGGCAACACAGACTCTCAGAAAAAGTAAGGATTCAGCAATTCTTGGACCAAGATGAAAAAGGCTGAAAAGTATAACAGGAAAAAAAAGTGTAGCAGCACAAGCCTTAGAAATGAGCTATAGCTGTGGCTAGTGATTAGAACAATAAAGTGGCCAGTGAAGGGAATACATCTACCGCTTTTATTCAGATGCAGAATGTATATATTCTCTGTAGAAAATATGAAACTCAGTGGGATGTTAGGCCTATTTTCAAGCATTAGTGTGACTTAATGTCATAAAATCAGAACAAACCTATCAGAACTATGTTTAAAAATATAGTGTAAAGTCTTTTGAGAAGATTTAAAAATGTTACTGCATTAAAGATGTATAACCTCCAGATTATTGTCCAGAAGAAATGTTGGATACACGTGTCTCCACAAAGTTTTGGTCATATAATGTGTGTCCAGTTTGTATACAGTGTGGACTGATCAATAACATCGCTTACGGTGGGACATTTTACGCCAGACGGAAACATTGCCATTTGTTGTTCCTTTTGAAAACACTATTATATTTATTAGCTTGATCTACACTGTATAATTTGTTGCCATGGTGATGGAGAATTTACTGGTTGGTGATTATTATTATTATTATTATTATAAATACCCGATATTTTATCAGTATTTACAGATTTGGGTATTCAAAAATTCATACAAAGAAAACCCCAAAGCAACATAAGAGTGTGAATCATATTTTATTACATCATTTCCTCTCCCTGTAAGAAACAGTGGCCTGTGGGTGGCACCACAGTGAGTTGAGGGCAGTTTTTGGGCATATGGCCCACTGGCACCTCTCCATCTGAGAAACAACACAATGGAAATCACAGCTTCTAATTGGACCAGATGGTCCAGAGAGAGAGAGAGAGAGGAGTTTTGTTGACATTGTGATGAAACACGAGATATATATCTACACTCTACACACTTAAATATCAATGTGCCAAAATATGCTGGAGCATTTCACACCAAAACATTCTCAAAGACTTTACAAATTTACCACTTAAAAATTATAAGGAAAATAATTAGCTTTCTACCATTTAACGAAACACTATGATCAGGTGTTTTTGCTTCTGGGCTCCTCCTACAACTGTAAGTGTAATTCCCGTTTACAGCACTCCTCCAAAAATGACATAGTACAGTTTCTGTAGTGATGAGCGCAGAGTAGAAATGACAGAGGCTCTATTCTCCCTATTATAGGTCAGTGAATCATCACAATTATTTTGAAGCTGTAAATGTAAAGTAAACATACTAAGGGCTCCTTTAATGTACTCTTTCTCCTTTAATAAAATTTGTGCCTGAGCTATTGCTATTTATTTACATGTTATAGTTTATTTTCACGTTGTGCCACCGTGCCACTCTCATCCAGCTCCAGGGTCCTCGGGTTGGGGGTTCGGGTGACTGACTGTGAGGAGTCTCTATTGGCTTCTTTGGTATTTGGTAGTGTCCTCATTAGGGCTGTACCATATCGTATCATTCACAATAACATCATCATCATTTTTAATTGAAAATAAAAATCAATATCATGATATTAGTGATGTTCAGAATCGTTTACCTAATGACGTCATGCAGTTACCCATAATACGGTATACGTTTTTTACACGAGTCACCTAGCCACAGTGAAGTACGATGGAAAGTGGTTCTGCGGTGGAGGAATTTGCTCCAAAAAAGTGGAGTGGCTTGTGGAGGTGGTTTGGTTCTAAAATATCAGCTGTACTAAATAAACCATGCTATTATGTTACAAATGAAAGAAGCTTTTAATATTATTTATATATATATTAAATATATATAATTTAATTTGATTAATATTAATATAAGATTAATATTGTTGCAAAAGTCTGTTTTTGAAATTAATACAATAGTATTAAACAAGTAGTTTTTTCAGTATTTTGTCATACTATCATTATTGCCAAGAATATCATTATTGCCAAAATACTCTGAAATATCACAATATTATTTTAGGGCCATATCGCCCACCCCTAGTCTGTATGTCAGGAACGCAGGTGGGGGGGGTATGGGGCTGACTGACAGAGGCAGACGCATACGCTAAAACACACAGTGAACTTTAATTTACAAAAGAATATAACAAAACAAAGACAGACAACTACAATATGATATAGGAAATGAAACGACAGAGACAGACAGACCGGACTAAGCAACATGACATGGAAACAAGGGAAGCGAAACATGACTTGTGAGAATGAAACAAAATGACGACATGGAAAACATTGATGAAGAAACAGCGGAGACAGACAGACTTGATAGCATGACAGAAGTAACAACGTGGACCGAAACAGTACAAATGACCGACAAACAGGAGAGATACAAGGGAACTTAAATACCAGACACAGACAAGATACACCTGGAACAGATAATGAGAGGGCAGGGTAACAAATGAGACACAGACGAGGAGGCGGAACAAAGGCGTGACTAGGGCAACAACAAACAGAGCCATGTGCTGAGAGAGCACATGGCGGGGAAAACAGACATGACAGGACGAGGGCGTGACCCCGTAGGTGTTAATGCATGAGTATGTGTCACCCTGTGAAGGACCCAGTGATTCCAGGTAGGCTCCAGACCCACCATGAACCTAAACTGGATAAAAGGTTATCTTATCTATGGTATGGTATCTTATAGAAAACTCTTGTGCAAGTATTATAAAGTGATAGGAAATATCACCCAACAATAAGAATAAGATAAGATAAAGAAATCCTTGTGCATCTTATATACAGTGATAGAAAACAAGGTAGTACACTGTAACTCGTCCAGTGACAGATATAAGCAAGTTTAAGGAACAATTAAGAAATTGTAGAAACGTATCACTAACGATCTGTCCATGGTACTGAAAAATGGATTTTACCTTTGATTCTGAGAATCAGTGAATGAACCCAAGAAGAGGCTCTGGGATTAAAGCTGGAGTCAAGCTAGAGAATGTTTTATACATAAACATTAACACACACACACACACATGCGGGCACACAAACATGCCAGATCTAGAGGCTCTCTGATCTAATTGTCATGAATCATCCAGTTTGGCAGTACACACAAACACATATACACACACATACACACGATAAAGCTTTCTGGCTGATCTAACTGCTATGACTCATACAGCAGGAGCACACACACACACACACACACACACACACACACACACACACACACACACACACACACAGTAATGAACAAGGTGTCAAAATGAGGGGAAGCTTCTCAGTATGCAGCAAGTGTGTGTCTGCACTAATGAAATCTGTAAGACAGCTCAGCATGTGTATGTGTGTGTGTGTGTGTGTGTGTGAAAGAGAGAGAAAGAGAGAGAGAGAAAGAGAGAGACCAAGAATCACCTACCTTGACAGGAAGAGGTCATTTAACTGACACACAGACAAACTATTCGTATTTCAGGAAAAAATTTCTGAGGAGATCAGACATATTAAAATCCACTTACACAAGGAAAGTGAAAGTCAAATAAATAATGGACCTCCAAAAAAGTGGAATTCATAACAACTGTGTGACACCCTGATGTCCCTATCACAAACAGCCCTTAAACCTTTCATCTTTGAGAGAGAGAGAAGAACATCAAGTTCCACTCTTGCGCCAGATCTGAAAAAAGGACACAGCTGTTTGTGCCCATATACTTCCATGAAAAACAATGGGTCTGAAAGGACGTGACGCTGGCTCCAGTAGAAAAACAAAAAGAAGCTATTGGTATTTCTCAGAATAAGGGCCAGACCGCTCCAGGTCCCAGACCTCAAAGTCAATGAATGGGTTTGGATTCACTTGGAGAAACTGTTAAACCAACTTCCGAGACTGAACTGAGAAGATGTGGCTGAAGGTTTGTTAAAGAAAATATGTCGCCAGAAAAGAATTAAAGCTGGAATAGAGGGGAAAAGTGTGGACACAGTAAAGACTAAAAAATCAGGTTTTTCTCTTTCTCTTGATAAAGGAGGATTAAGGAAATTTTCTGATATATCAGATCATACATCCTCAGGGACCACAAACACACACACACACACACACAGTGTGTGATATGAATTTGATGGACAGGTTCGAAGTGAGTGTGGTGTTGGGCTGATTACCCTGAGGAACTAAAACCGCTTACAATTTTAGCAAATTCTCACTTGTTTAAACCAGTTGATACATAAACACGATATCACACACATACACACACAAACAGGCGCACACACACACCTCACTGCCACAGGGGAGCTTTCTTAGCCATCAACAGAGACAGAGAGAACGTGAGTAAGAGAGTGGGGGTGGGGGGTGTGACAGAGAGAGTATTACTCCAAATAGTATAATATGTGATCCAATGAGGGTTTCTGAACACTGAATTCTTAGTTCAATGTCTATACCTAGAAACTGCCTATTAATAATAATCATAATAATAATAACAATAATAATAATAATAATAATAATAATAATAGAAATAATTCACCTACTAACAAGAGTTTTTGAACTGTGGGAGAAAACCAGAGCACCTGGAAGGAAACTACTCACAGACAGTGACTCAAAGAGATAACTGAACCCAGGACCCCAACATCCTGGAGCTGTGTGGCAGTGACACTACCTGTGGTTGAGTCTATATCTGTGTGCATAAAGGTAAACACCGCACGTGATTAAATGTTCAAGATTAATTTGAATGTCACTACACTTGTGTCAATCAAAGATCTTCCTCTCTCCCTCCCTCTCGCTCTCTCTGAGAGAGTTAATCCATACATCTTCCATCCACCCACCTACTCCCTACACTGAGCACCATCTGTTACATGGAGAGAGAGAGAGAGAGAGAGAGAGAGAGAGAGAGAGAGAGAGAGAGAGAGAGAGCGAGAGAGATGAGAGACAGAGCAAGAGAGAGGAAAATGGATGTCTGACGATTGTAACAAGTGCTCACCATCAGAGTCTCTCTCACACACAGAGAGTATTTCTGAGCAGATAACAGATGTAGAGGAAGACAGATATCAACTGTAAAACACCTGGGGGTATTCCACAAAGCAGAACTTCTCTTTTAACCTGATAACTATTGCACAAACTCAAGCTTAATCAACAGGAGAGGTAGATGTCCCAGATAGCAGAAATCTTACGGCTAAGTTATGGCACTGGCAAGTGTTGTCTCAGCCAAACGTGGGCCAAATGTTGATTTGGCCCAGATTTGTTCCACAAAACACCTGACATCTGGCCCACATAAAGTGAACCTGCGGGTGAGTTTAGGTAGCTAGACTCATCCGGACTCTATGTTATTCAAGGCCAAGTGTGGGCCATAAGACAAATGCTGATGCACCACATTTGGGTTATCCAGTTAAATCTAAGATTCAAATTTTGGAATACCTTCCTGCTGCTTTTTGTGTGTCATGTAATAAGGAATATAAATATTTAGGTATTGATAGAATACATCCAATATTGTCATTGAGGTATTGGTCACAGGTTATTGGATGGTGCTACATGACTCCAAAGAACATATCTCCATTGCTCAACAGTCCAGGGCTGGGGGGCTTTGTAGCCCTCTGACAGATGTGTGGCAGGGAGCATTGAAACAACAGGCTCATGTGCAGCTGTTCTAGAGCATCACATTTCACGTTTGTTCTTCTATAGCGATTATAAACACTATGCTCATATTTTTCTGGTGTATTTTGTCCATTCCAGCTTTTCCTATTTTAGAACTACAAAGTACCATGATGCATGAGGTGTAATATTGTGATGTCATGTTCCTCCATATTGTCCAGCCTTATTTAACAATATTCCTAACATAGGAATCACCTTGACAGTGCTGGTTTAAGCTTTCAGGTATTCCAGAGTCATTTATGCTAATGCATCTATGCTCTAAACGCATTCATTAAACAAGGCGACGCCCTCCATCTCAGCCTCACCCTTCACTGACCTGAAGAGCTAATTAATAACCATCCTTCATCTCTACCTCACCACTCTCTCTCTCACTCTCTCTCTCACACACACACACACGCATACAAAATCACACACACTGACGAGCCAGAGACACTAATTGGATAAATAAACACATCAGTCACGCACAGGTCAAATTCCGCCTCATTAAGAACCCGTTTGATGTGGGTGGGCGGGCTTAACAAGGCAGGGGGTGTGTCATCCACCTCCTGCCGCTTAATTAGTATGACAAAGGTAATTAGAAACATCCATCCTTCTAACACATACACACACTATCCATATATGAACACACTTGACAATTTATAAGGAACACTGTATTTCTACTACATTCTGTAGTGTGGGGAGTTATTACCATATAAGAAATGCCAGGTATAAATAGGATGATTTAAACACAGTTGTTATGTCCTGTGTTAAACAACATGGTTCCAAACTAGAGTTCCAAACCTGAATGTCCCTGCACTGAATTAAAAGGTCATTAAAGAGTTAAATATCAGTAATGCTACATGTTAACTTTCTACTGTTAAAATTCAGCATTACTACAAACTGAAGAATATACCTGGCATAACTTCTTAACACAAACACACTGGACAAAGCTTGCATTGGTTTATCATTAGGGGGAAGTTTCCAGTTGCATGATGCCACAGCAGTGTTAGCTTGTTAGAATGTAGCAAAATTGGAATATACACTCTTTAATGAACTTGAATTTAAACTTTTGACATTCAAGGGAAAAATAGTTCAATCTTTTCTGTCATATAGCTGGTATTACTAAAAGGGCATGATGCCAATTACACAATGACCACACGACTTCAGTGGTCTATTACTTTAGCTACATTAGCCTCCAGCATAAAAAAGCAAACCTTAGACACTAAACATGTCTCAGCTGACTGAGTACACTTTGGGCTAATGATGGGGAAAATATGGGTAAATTTGAGAATGTACATTCACTGCTTTTAAAGTTCTATCAAATATATGCTTTGTTTTATCCCTCAGAAGAAAGAATGCAGGAACAAGGCTGGAAAGAGAGGGAGAGAGAAGAGAGCAGTGTGAGCTGTTTGAAGAAAAGGTTTGGCGGAAGTGGAGAGAGGATTTCTGGGTGAGGATCAAGAGCTTTTTTTCCTCTGAGGGAAATATGCTTGCTGTGTTCAGAAAACTCTGGAGAAATTCAGCTTAAAGACATTACGAAAATTCTGCAACACCAAAAATCTTACAATGTAAGAAATGATCTTACATGATGTGAAAACCTATTAAATCTATTCTGTATATCTGTCATGTATATCTCCCTTCTGTTGACCTAGAACGGATCATTTCACCCAGTGAACATTTTGGTCTTGCTCCAGCTCGCCCCCTGGCTCAGCCCCTCGGCAGTTACTCTCACCTGCGACTACTCAGAGACTCATTAAATCTAGTACTAAATGTCTCTAGTTGCATCAGTCCTTATGAAGTCTCTGACTGTTTTTCTTTATGTGTTCTTGTGGGTTCTTGCCTGACATCCTCTTCCTCTGCCTAATTTACATTCCATTATTCAACAACACAAACACCAACAACAGTTAAAATACTTGGATGTTGCTTTTTATGTTCTCCAAATAATGATGATGTATCAGTTGTGCCTTAGAATGATCTAAGAAAAAAATAAATAAATAAAAAAATAAATAAATATATATATATATATATATATATATATATATATATATATATATATATATATATATATATATATATATATATAAAATTCACTTTGGCATCACAAGTTCGCCCCCATGCAAGGTGGTAACTTGCCTCTGCAGAATAATGTTTTTTCTTTGCATTATTGCTATTGAGAAACTGCCTTCATGTGCTGTACTGCAGTTCTCAGCCTTGTTATTTTTGCCTAGTTGTTCTGTTGCCCTTCGCTTTGTTTTTTGTGTTTCTGTTTATGGATTTGCTTGCTTTGAAATGGTCTGCCTAGGTTTTGATCACTGCCTGTCCTGAATACGATATTAAGCTTTACTCCAATTGTGCACATGCATCCTGCCTACTCACATCACAATATCTAGGATGTCTACTTAGGTGATTAACATTAAGCATATTATAAGATTATTCCATTTATTATTGCCTGTTTCATGTGATATGCGATGAACGTGTCTAATTCCATTAGTAAATAATTTGTTTAATTTCATATTAATTATCTGCAATATATCTTGAAATGTGTAAAATTAAATTTTCACAGTATAAAGTCATTTAAAATAAGCAAAAATCTGTTCAATGATCTTCATTTATATTCATATTGATAATCACCTATTAAGAAATCTTAGATATACTGGCAAGATTTAAGCTTTAAGATTTCATTTAATACAATATAAATACTTGAAGTGCAAGAAAGAATTCTGTGCAAACTGTCAGTTGTTGTTGTCAGTTTTTGGCAAAAATGAACAGAATGAGCTGAATGTGTGTGAGAAGCTCAAAGCCTTAGAGACTGCACAGAGTCTTCTGATCTTCCTCGCATTCCGGGAAGAAAAAAAAACACAGCCACAGTCAGGAGACGGCAAACACCACCAAGGCTCATGACAATATACCACACCGAACACCGGATATATGGACAAAATATCATCATTATATGATTTAGTGTTAGTTGGTGTTTATATTACATGCATTTCCCAGTGCTACAATTCCAGTCTAATTAGTATCTTGTACATCAATGTGCATGTAAAGTGCTATGCTGTTAAAGTACATCTGACAGAAGCCTGAACCAGGCTCCACCCACAAATCCTTTCTTTCATAGCTACTGTTGCCAGGTTTGACAAACATACCAGAACACTGGTGTTAAACATTATCCACTTGTTAAGTTGTGACGTATCGACCTTGAAACTTCATGTCCTGGTCCAAACTGCTGCTTGGTATAGGCAAGTTAATGATTTTGCTGCTGGATTTAATGACTTTTCAGACCTTCTAGTGAATTTTTAGGAAGAAAAAAAACAGGCCATCACCAAATCTAGCTACTTTATTTACAAACCTATTTTTATATTAATTATGCGATAGTACTACTCGTTAGAACACCAGGGCTGACCGTGAGCAGGAGACATCTATCTCCGTGGTTCGTCTATTTCCAGGGACAGAGCAATGGGAGAAACTGATCTCTCTTATCTCTTATTTGTGTACCTGCAGTAAAAAAATTTGTAAAGGTGTAACTGTTAAGTTGTATTTGTGGGAGAGGAAAAAATATCTACAGGTTTGCTCCTGAAGACATTTTCTATGTGACTTTAAATGTATTGATACACGTGTCACTATTTTCTACAACTACAAAATTCACTGTCACAGATGCTCAGGGGTTTTGCACCAAATATACCTCCATACTCTCTTCATGGTTCCCCAGCTCCCAGAGACGAAGCTGCAGCAGCTCTCTCTCCCAGAGACGGAGCACACAGTCAGTCCGCATGGCAGATCACAAAGATCAGAATGAGCTGCAAATGTGCAAACTGTGCTGACACATTTGCTTCATTTTACATTTAATTTATTCCTTTTAATGAACCCCTGAACCAAGATAACAGAATTGATTGAGATATTCAGCTTCATTCAAACCATAAGCACATGTCTCATGAATGTATGAGATGGGAACAAAGACGCAACTGGACTCGGAAATGGCAAAACGTCACACGTGGCGTCACACTTAACAAGCGGCTAGAGATTATTGTTAAACAAATACCATTCATACACATCTCTGTTTATATCACAGTTCCCACATTCTGTACTGAAGTGGAAAGTGTTGAATTTATTCAGTAATAGGTCAGTAGTGCAGTGAAGAGTGTTGGTTTTATTTCATAATACAGTGGTTCCCAAAGTGGGGAGTGATGTGGGGAGGGGAGGGGGAGCGGGGTTGCAGTAGGCAAATGAATGAAATGCATAACATGTTACATACAAACCGGATTCCAAAAAATGTATCATTTTAAGGGAAAATATGTTGTTTCAAAATTTCATGGCATCCACAAAATGGACAAGGCTATTTTTTACCACTGTGTGGCATCCCCCCTTCTTCTTACAACACTCAACAGACGTCTGGGGACAGAGGAGACCAGTTTCTCAAGTTTAGAAATAGGAATGCTCTCCCATTCATGTCTAATACAGGCCTCTAACTGTTCAATCGTCTTGGACCTTCTTTGTCGCACCTTCCACTTTATGATGCGCCAAATGTTCTCTATAGGTGAAAGATCTGGACCGCAGGCTGGCCATTTCAGTACCCGGATCCTTCTCCTACGTAGCCATGATGTTGTGATTGCTGCAGAATGTGGTCTGGCATTATCTTGTTGAAAAATGCAGGGTCTTCCCTGAAAGAGATGACGTCTAGATGGGAGCATATGTTGTTCTAGAACATGAACATAGTTCTCTGCATTAATGGTGCCTTTCCAGACATGCAAGCTGCCCATGCCACAAGCACTCATGCAACCCCATACCATCAGTGATGCAGGCTTCTGAACGGAGCATTGATAACAACTTCAAGAACTTCAAATCGTGACTCATCTGACCACAGAACAGTCTTCCATTTTGCCACACTCCATTTTAAAATGGTCCAGTGCAAACGTCTGAGCTTGTGGAGCTTGCTTAGAAATTGCTTCCTCTTTGCAATGTAGATGGCACGATGGATTGTGTTCACTGACAATGCTTTCTGGAAGTATTCCTGAACCCATTCTGTTATTTCCTTTACAGTGGCATTCCTGTTTGAGGTGCAGTGACGTTTAAGGGCCCGGAGATCACGAGCATCCAGTAGAGCTTTACGGCCTTGACCCAAACGCACAGCAATTATTCCAGATTCTCTGAATCTTTTGATGATGTTATGCACGGTTGATGATGATAACTTAAAAGTCTTTGCTATTTTATGCTGGGTAACACCATTCTGGTATTGCTGCACTATCTTTCTGCGCAACAATGGTGGAATTGGTGATCCTCTTACCATCTTGTCTTCAGAGAGACACTGACACTCTAAGAAGCTCTTTTTATGCCCAATCATGTTGTCAATTGACCTAATTAGTGTTAATTGGTCTTCCAGCTCTTTGTTATATGCTCAATTTCCTTTTTCCAGCCACTTATTGCTACTTGTCCCAACTTTTTTGGGATTTGTTGACACTGTGAAATTTTGAATCAACATATTTTTCCTTTAAAATGTTACATTTACTCAGATTAAACATTTGATCTGTCATCAATGTTCTATTATGAATAAAATATTGACTTTGAATATTGAATTTGCCGTCTCCACATCATTGCATTCAGTTTTTATTCACAATTTGTTTAGTGTCCCAACTTTGGAATCCGGTTTGTAGAATAATTCCACTGTAAAAGTGATTTGTCTTATTTTGTTTATTTTGAGGTTACAGCTGGGTATGAATTAACTGAGTACTGAGTACTCCACAATATTCTGATCTACAAAAGGAGCTTCAGAAATAGTTTGGGAACCACTGCAGTAACAGGTCAGTACTGAAGTGAAAAGTGTTGGTTTATTTAGTAACAGGTGAGTTCTGATATGAAGAACGTTGGGTTCATTCAATTCTAGGTCAGCAATGAAGTGAAGAATGTTGTTTAGAGTGTTGGATAATTCAGAAACAGGGCAGTACTAAAGTGAAGGTTCAATTATTCAATAATTAATCAGAACTGATTCTGAACCAAAGAGTCTGTTTTATTTAGTAATATGTCAGTACTAAACATAGAGTCAGTAATGGTCAGTACTGAAGTGGTAGATTGTGGAGAAGGTGCTGTAGCTGCAGTTTGTGTACACTCCTCTTGGCCGAATGCCCTCACACCTTGCTGTGCCATTATAACACAGAGCACACAGAGGTGCGGCACTTCACACACTGTGTGTGTGGTCAGAGTTTCAGTGATAGTTATGGTAACCAGGTGTCTTGATGTCTACAACACCAATAGAGCATATTATTTACTCTTCACCATCAGCAGTGAACCAGAAAGTTTTTAAGTGCACTTAATGCATGTTTACATTGTGTCTCTTTTAAAAGAAGCTAGGGAAATATCAACAAAATTTCATCCTGTGTCAATATAAGTGTATTTCTGTTTTCGCCCATAAACCCATTCACAGCCATGACTTGACCTGAGGGTAAACTGTAATAACACACTAACTATACATGAACACACAGAGAGGCTTCAGTCACACAGCTGACAAATACACACACAGACACACAACCGCAATACAGTTATATGACCAGCCAACCACAAGGAGTGGCAAGAACCATCATCACCGCAATGTATACATGTTTTCCCTTTCATTGCATGTTCTTTCTTGTTTTACACTTTTGTGTGTGTGTGTGTGTGTAATGAATGTTAAATAAATTTGTTTAAAAAATCGTAAAAATGTTAGGAGTGTAATTTTTCCCAACTGTTGGCATCCGCACGGCTGAGTTTCAGTCTTCATTTTAGAAAATGGGCACAATGGCAGCAAATTTAGTCACAAAACCAACTGCAACTTAGACAGTTTGGGAGCATTTCTTCTTTCAACCACATGATAAGGGAGAGCCAGGCAATTCAAGTGGGGCAATATGCAAAATCTGTACCCGAAAGGTCACTGTGAAACAGGGAAATCTGAAATTTGAGATCTGATCTAGCTTAGGGTGACCAGATCTGAGATGGTGATCCGAGGGGTGGTTGGGGGTGGACGATCACTGACATGCAGACTGACCAATGAAATGTTTACAGAGAGGATTATCGACCAATAACGGTAGCTCTACAGTCAGACCGTCCAATCCGAAGATTTTAGGCTACTTTACCACTCCCCCTTCTCACTCAAGCGAACCAAACAGAATAGGGGAGGGCGGGACTAGTTTGTGAATGAAACGCTTCTCAAAATTCTATATAAGCTCTAGAAAAACAAAATCTCGGACGTTTGTGAAATTCTGCCTGGACATTTTTTTTAAGTCTAAAAAAGAGAACATGTCTGGGTAAAAGAGGACGTCTGGTCACCCTAATCTAGCTACCTAAAATCCAGCTTTCGAAGCCCAACTGCCTCCATCAGTCATGAAGCAGCCTCAGAAGGATCAGTTCAGGCCAGTTCCATGTGACAATTAGGAGTGTAGCACTAGAATCAGGATGAATTAAATAATTTGGGCAGTAATATCGCATTTCGCAGTTTCAAACCCTCTTAAAACACCGCACAGGAAATTCTTTCACCGCAACAGCCCTGATCAATCATCAATGAATCAAATAAATAAAAACCAAAGTTAGAATGACCATGTCTTATCTGGAGTGTTAATGTAAGATATTATAACAATATCAATACCTCCAGACTTCAATTAACACACTGCAGCTGGCCACACAATGCCGCTATCTGCTGTTAGCATTTATTTATAACACAAACAAACAGCTCAAAACACAGGCAATAATTAAAGGTTTTCATTCTGAATCAAACACTGAGCATCAGTGCAGACCACAGATCTCATCCAGATAGATGTGTGTGTTCCCATGTGTGAAATGCAGCCTAATGTAATATAACTGCTTAATCCAGTCTAACTAAACCTGCCTCAATGTAACCTCGCCTCTCCTCTCATCTTATTCATTATACATCAGTCTACCAAATCTAACCCCATCTTACTCAATGTAACTAAGTCAAACCCTGTATGCCCATGTCCAATGTCTTCATATATACCTGATCTTACCTTACCTTACTAATCTAACCTAACTATTCTATCTCAGTTAAAGCCTACATGTTTGATTTTGCCAAAACTTCAGTCTTACCCAGCTATCTAAGTCAAAAGTCAAAACCATCCAAATATACCCAGTCCTAAACAAACCTTAAATCACACTAATCCAACCTGTCCTACACCATCCTTGTGAAACACAGTATCTCAATCTACTGAATACAACTTATTCAAATCAATTCATTAGATGTACCCAGTCTAATGCAGTCTATATCATCTACAGCTAAACAATCTACCCCACCTACATGTACCCCATATACTTGTACCATTGCTAAGTCCTGATCACCCAGTCTACCCCAATCTATCTGTATGTACTTCATTCACATGAACCTTTCCAATGTAAGCCAGCATCACTCAGCATACCACATTTACCCCAGCATACATCCACTCTTTTATGCTTCTAATCCAACCACTCTACTTACATCTACTCTTATTTGCCACTTAACAACCAGCCCTGTTTTTCATATCTGCACACTTAAAAATGGTGTTCCTACAAGGGCTTTTTAGTAAAGGAAATGGTTCTATATAGAACCCTGAACACGTGAAGAACCTTTTGCATGATTAATAGGTTCTTTAGATGGAGAATGTGCTATAGATGGTTTCATATAGCACCTTTTAGAGATGGGTTTAATACAGCACCAAAAACGATTCCTTTATAGTTACGGTGACAAGCTTGTTACTGTCGAAGAACCCGTTTTGGTGCCGTATTGAACCCTTCTCTAAAAGGTGCTATACAGAACCATCTATAGCACATTCTCTATCAATCTGAAAAAACTTTCATAATGCACTGAACACTTTAATTATGCAAACGATTATTCAAATGTTCAGGGTTCTATAACGAACCATTTTCTTAACTAAAAAAACCCTTGTAGAACCATAATTTTTAAGTGTGTATATCTATCCCACAGCCATGCATTGTTTACCTGCATAATAGCTATATTGTCTCCAGTTATCCAGCTATATCTATCCCAGCTACCCCTGATACATCAAACCTCTACTACACTTACAACATATACATCTAATGCAACTAAACACATTTATCCCTAGTCTCTTTGTCTACTGTCCCATTCTCATCTTACCTGTCTACCTAACCTACATCTAATCCAGCCATCTATTCTCATCTACATCTACACCTAAGTCTACATTACATTACCAAAGTCACCAGCAACATGTCTATATCTGCCCACTCCATGAATATATACCCCACACAAGGTTATCTTCTAAGACCTCACCTGAGAATACACTTCAGTCTTTGCTTTAGGGAGAATTAAAGCCACAGTTCAGTAAAATATATAGTTAACCATGAATAACAGGGAGTTTGTTCCTCCTTTGCTGCATCTCTCTCTCTCTCTCTCTCTCTCTCTCTCTCTCTCTCTCTCTCTCTCTCTCTCTCTCTCTCTCTCCCTTGCTCCCCTGTAATGGAATGAGTGAGTGAGTGATTTAAGTGAGTGACTGAGTGACTAAGTGATAGAAGGGGGAGAGGGTGAGTCACTGGGACTCCTGCAGACCCAAAACGCGCTCGACTCAGACGGGACGATGACATCACACCCCGAGCCTCCACACGACCAGGGAACCTGTCGCTACGGTTATAACATCAGCCCCCCACACACACACACACACAAACACACACACACACGTACTACACATCATATTACAGACCAAGACTCCACCTACCTGTTACACCTCACACACACACACACACACCTCTCTCTCACACACACACACACACACACTCACTCACTGCAGCAGAACCCAACCTCCCACCCTCTCTCTCTCTTTCTTGGCGTATCTCTCTTTCTTTCTCTGTGAGAGCACGTGCAGTGAACAGTGACCTGCATCATGACGCATAGAACACATACACCACGATATAATGCATACCACAGCACGCACATACACACACACACACACACACACACACACTGACCTGCTTGCAGTGGCGATGGAGCTCCAGAGTCTCGTGCTGCTTTGGTCAGAGAGATTCCCCTTATAGTGAAGCAGAGACAGAGAGAGAGAGAGAGAGAGAGAGAGAGAGAGAGAGAGAGGAGGGGTAGTGTGTGTATAGGAGAGAGAGGAGCAAAGGGGGTGTGTGTATGAAGCAGAGAGAGAACGAGAGAGCGGGTCTAGAGAAGGGAGAGAAACACAAGGAATGATAAATGTTGGAGAGTGGAGAAAGAGAGAATGATAAGACTGTGTGCAGGGGAAAGAGAACAAAATAAGGACGGGAAAAGATACAGAGAGTTAGATTAATAGAGGGGGGAAGGGAGAAAATAAGGAAAACAGAAAAAGGAAGTAAAGTGGCAATAAATATGGAGAGAGAGAGAGATGGGCAGGCAGATTCATGCAGAAACAGGTGAGAGAGAGAAAGAGAGAGGGAAACAGAAATTAACAAATGTGTGTGTTAAAGAGGGATGGGATAAAGACCAGAGAGAAAGAAGGGAAGAAAGAGACGGAGAAAGGGAAGGTGATTTGTGGAAGCAAGAGCAAAAGAAGAAGAGATAAAGAAGTAGAGAGAGAGAGAGAGAGAGAGAGAGAGTATGCTGCTTTAGCAGGGATTCTCCTGCACTCCTCCACTCATCTGTTTATTCTCTTTACCCATCAATGTGTTGAATGAGCTATATCGCCTCCTGCAGGCGTCAGCGCGTCACTGCAACGTCACTCTACTGGCCACGCCTCTCCCATGTGACGTCACAACAGAAGAAACTGTGCGGAGGCATGAATGACTGAGAACACTACAGTCCTCGCTCAAGAGACAATTAAAGTGACAGTTCAGTAAAAAATGTTAATCATGAATAAGTAGGGAGTTTGTTCCTCATTTGCTGCAGAAACAAGCATAGTGATTATTGGAGTACAGAACAAGTAAAACAAACAACAATTAACAGGGAAAATACAGGAGGGAAAAAATGCACTAGACACTTTCCCAATTTAAGGAACACTATGTAGTGTTTCTACCTTAAAATTACAGCTTTTAAATAATTAATTATAATGTTCCATAGGGATCTGTAATAGGGAGAATAGAGTCTCTGTGGCTGCTACGCTGGGTCCACTGATGTTTTACTGGACTAAGAAACCAGACTAAGAAACCTCTGAATCATGGGGCAGAGGGCTCTCATAGGAAATGCATAACACTTTATGGCACACATTTCATGGGTGTTTACTTCGCTACAAGAAGTTATATTTTTTATGGCATTATGGCAGAGGGAGCAAGGAGGAGAAAGAGAGAGAGTGCTGTACAAAAGTAAATACTGGAGTGACTTTGCACAGTAGACAGGGCTGAAACAGACATGAGGGCACTTTTTGAAGAAGTAACTTGCATTGTAATTTCCTCATGTGTTGCGGTGTTAGTGATAAGTTGTGTTGACTAAAGTTTTCAAATCCAAGGCCAGGGCTTGTGGCTGCTAAATTTAGCTGGATTAGTACACCTTTAAGTGTTGGACATTGATTCTGATAAGTGCTTCTCTGTCAGTTTCCGTGTGGTTGAAATGGCTACAGTACCATCAAAGTTACACTTTATGGTTGTAATACAGTTCAGTGTATATTATGAGCAATATATGGGCTTTAGCATGCATTCAAAATTATTCTATTCTATTCCTGAGGCAGTGAGAGCGGTTTGTGACCAATTTGAATAACCCTCTGCTCAGAAGCTCTGTGTGTTTGTGTGTGTGCGTGTGTGTGTGTGTGTGTGTGTGTGTGTGTGTGCGTGTGAGGGAGAGAGTTTGTTAGCAGAAGCCCTGAGAGCCCATGGTGTGAATGTGAGTGAATAAGAGAGAGGAGGGATGTGTGTGTGAGACTCGATTTCACGACAGTACTTTAAACGTGAATTACACTCAGCAGCTGGTATGGGAGCTCAGGAGACAAAAAAAAAAAGCAAATTCTAACATTGTATTCCATAGTATTCTAGGGTTTAGATAAAGAGAAGGAATAAAAATGCAATAGATGGAAAAACTATGTTATACCTAAGGCTATAGGGAATAACAATAAACATTTGTTTTACAGATGCATACTTTTTAATTGTTATGTGGTGTTGTGTTGTCTGGGGATGTTGTGTGTTTTTATTTTGTATTAAATGTTTAGTGCACCTGGCTGCCAAACAAATTTCCCCTTGGGGACAATAAAGGAACTGAACCGGAATAAGGAAAAATGGGAAATAAAAAAAGTTAGGTTGCTGTGGTAGTGTTGATTAAAACAGAATTTAAAAACAGATGGTTGTGACAGGAAGCGGAGCTAATTCTCAAGGAGTTCAAACTGTTACAAGTTCTCAGGTTGAGTGGCAGACAGTTCCAGAAACAAAGTTCTGTGTTCACAAAGTTGTGTGAGACTGAATTTGTTTAATGAGGTTCTGTAGAAGGCAGGATGTAGGTTTTTGGAAGCTGATTTCAGACATACACTCTTAAAAATAAAGGTGCTACAAAGGGTTCTTTGAGTGCGGCCATAGAAGAACCACTTTTGGTTCCTTAAAGAACAATTTTTGCTGATACGTTTAAATGAGTAAAGAAACTTAAGAACTAATTTAGTTTTAATAGTTGAAATTACTTTGTAGCTTTCTTTATCAGAGAGTAAAATGTTGGTTTCATCAACAAATAAAAAAAAAACGAGTTCATTCTCATAGAACCAAACCAGTAAGGGTAGTGCTGGGCGATATGAGCACAAATCAATATCATGATTAATTGTACATTTTATCACGATTATAATTAATGAAATATTATCTTGTTTTTTCTATTGTTTTACCCTCATAGTTCAATGTTGCTTTTTTAATGTTCCTTTCTTGTTTTTTGAGCATTGTTCATATCTGGTGTGTGATTGTGCGTTGGTCATCGAAACAGTTATGAGTTGAAACAGTTTTTTTGTTTTTTTGTCCAAACAACAAACGTGATTTTCTTTGGTATGAACTGCTTGAGTCACTCGGTCATCCTCAGTGTTTAGGTTCTCCTCCATGTTGCTTACGTATGGCAGATAGGCATAGAATCACATCACTACAGTGTAGTAGTGTGGTTTAAAAGAGACAGTACATGAACACACATTGGGGACATAACATTCATTCATTCATTCATTCATTCATTGTCATTGATTCAGGTTTGTGATGGGTCTGTTTTACACATTTATATAATCGATATAGAGAAGATCATGTCAAATGTCGATTTTGATTAATTTTTTAGTATTTGCCCAGCCCTAAGTAAGGATCTCAATATTGACCTTTGAGGAACTCCACATCTAATAGTCTTTAGATTAAAGTTTCAATTTAACCATGTGACACACTACTTTCTGTTTAATAAATAACATCTGAACCAGTCTAAATGTGTGTTATGGATGCCATATTGATGATGTTACTGTAAAATACATTATGGTTAACTGCATGAAATGCTTTGGATAAATCTATGAAGGTTTCTGTGGATTTTATAAAGTGCCTTTGAATTTTTTTTCAACTTGATCATAGATATACCATATCTCTCTGAATCCATATTGATTTTGGTACAACAGATAGTTTTGTGTTGTTTTGTTCATTCATTCATTCATTCAATATCTGTAAGCGCTTATCCAGTTCAGGGTTGCGGTGGGTCCAGAGCCTACCTGGAATCATTGGGCGCAAGGCAGGAATACACCCTGGAGGGGGTGCCAGTCCTTCACAGGCCAACACAGACACACACACATTCACTCACACACTCACACCTACGGAAAATTTTGAGTCACCAATCCACCTACCAACGTGGACGGTGGGAGGAAACCGGAACACCCAGGGGAAACCCACGCAGACACTGGAAGAACACACCAACTCCTCACAGACAGTCACCCGGAACGGGAATTGAACCCACAACCTCCAGGCCTCTGGAGCTGTGTGACTGCGACACTACCTGCTGCGCCCTTGTTGTTTTGTTTGTTTGTTTTATATTTTGTGAGCCATGAGTTGGTTATAGACTCTTTTTTTTTTCAAAAGAGACAAAAATGCATAGAGAGATGCCTGTAATTGGAGAATATGTTTGAATAATCTGATTTGTGAAGTAGGATTTATTAATAAACCTAGGGTTACTAATTTTCTTTTTTAAGGCTTTCTTAAGCCAAGATTCCTGAGTTTGATTGATAGGACTGATATGGTAAAGAGAAAGTTATATATGAGAGACTTACAATGTTACAGCATTGCTGTGAGGATTTAGTAGTATTCAGCCACATAAACATTTATGAGGTTCATTATGGATTGGACTAGTTCTGGATCACAAATAAGAATCCAACTCATCCCAAAGGTACTAGATGGAGCTCCATCACTCCAGAGAACATTGTGCCACTGCTCCTCGGCCCAATACCAGGGAAATTTATACCCCTCTGGTGGACTGTCTGCATTAATCATAGCGACCTTAGGTGCAGCTGCTCCAGAGCATCCAAATTCAGTTCATGTTTTTCTAGCAAGATTATACACACTGTCCATAATGTGTGCATTAAAAAGTAGCTGAACTCAGTATATTCATAATAAGGTGTACTTACAGCCACTAGAGCTTGAAGTGTAGCTATTGTAGAAGCCAGGACCATAGCTAGCTCATAAAGTTCCACACTAGATGTTCAGGACCACAGACAGCTCCTCAGCAACTGGGCTGAACAACATTTAAAACCACTGCACTTCATTAAATCATCACCTGACACACTTTTTATTTGTTCATTGGGTAAACATATAGGTTGTTTCTCAACATTTGTTCTTGTTAAAGTATTCAGATTCTCATTCCTTGCAAAATAATAAGGATGCAGCTTTTCATGACTAGCCAAAATAAACAACCTGAAAATCCCATATTTCACTGTGGATTCACAAATTAGCTCTTGCAAGATGACTTCTGAAGAACATTCTTTTAGAAAACCCAAGTCAATTCTTCTCTGTATTGAGAAACAGCCATACAGTCGTTCATAAAACAACAAAGTGCACCTAGAGTTGTATAGAAAGGTCTGGGCTGGCAAACAGGTTTTTGTAAATGCAACAGGAAGCAAAGTTCTATCCATTGAAGTAAAATCAGTGTGTACCAGTTTTCAGGTTTCACTGTTTACACACTCAAACTGTTTAAGGGTTAGGATTAGCGTAAAAAAGTTTAAGTGTAAGGCTAATAGTACTAATGGTTATTTCAGGGTAAGTCTCTATACAATGAATCTAAGTCATTGTAATATCTCCAAAGTGCACTGATACAAACTCGCCTGTATGTCTGTGTGCATCAGTTTTAGGTTTTAGAGGTAGGATAAGGTTAGGCTGATTAGTTAGTGTTAGAGGTGTTGTAATATCACTTGTGGTTAAAGTTAAGGTAAGTCTCCACAAAATGAGTGTATGTCAGCATAATGTACCCACAGCATGTGAAAACAAACTTTGTGTGTACCAAGTTTCATTCAAATTGTAGGGACAATATTTTCTGTGTTTTTTCCCCCTGTTTTTCCACAAGCTGGTATCATCACAGAACGTATTCATATTTAGGGTGGATATAATATAAGAATAATAATAACAATCATAATAATAACATAATGTGTGTATGTGTGTATGTGTGTGTGTGTGTGTGTGAGAGAGAGAGAGAGAGAGAGAGAGAGAGAGAGAGAGAGAGAGAGAGAGAGGGAGAGAGATATTCCTGTGGGAATAAAACTTCAGTCACAGCTCAAATTCTCTCTATAATTAACTTCAATAAATTAAAGCACACAGCTGTCTGATACAAAACAATTCACAAATACAACTTCATCAACTCACTTTGATTCACAAGGTCATTATTCTGATCTTTAATTAAAGCTGAAGCTGCAATCTAAGTCCTATTTCCATATCAATTATATCAAGGTATCACTGTTTTAAAAGCCTTTATTTGGTTTAAATCTTCCTTCACAAAACATTAAGACTGATTCATTATAAAACTGATGGATAATTAGAAAATCATTTCTAGCAGAGAAATATTATTTCCATGCAGTGCCTTAAGTAATACAGTTCTTTAATAACGTACGCATCTTTTGTTTAATTTGTGTGTATGTGCTGTATCACAATGAAGACCACAGGTTCATGCTCTTTTATTTAATTTGGTTTGTAAGGAACACGACCACTAAGTTTTGAACTTGCTCTTATTTATGCATGGTGGGTGGGCACAGGTAGCTATGAGAAGTAACATTATATGGTAACATTAGTGCCATAACCCACATTTGGGTGCCATTCAAATGATATGTAGCATCTTTACCTGTCCATTTCATCTTGGAACAAGGAGGCCATCATGTTGGGTGATAGTACATATAGCGGGATTAGTTATAATTAATTATTATTAATTAACTACTATGCTTATTGATCCGCTGAAGGGTTCTTGGCTCCTAAATCAAATCTGACCAAAAAGTGAGAATTCCGTACAAGAAACGTACACAAAAATAAATAACCAAGGATTGGTTTTATCAACACTACTTAAATGTAAAAACAAATATTGAATATTGATTGTACAGGGTGGGCCATTTATATGAATACACCTTAATAAAATAGGAATGGTTGGTGATATTAACTTCCTGTTTGTGGCACATTAGTATATGGGAGGGGGGAAAATTTTCAAGATGGGTGGTGACCAATGATGACCAATCCACTTTCCAGGAAACATCTTAATCTAGGAATGCTTGGACCTGACACCCATAATGTGGTGGTGCACCATCTTGCTGGAAAAACTTAGGAAATGTGCCAGCTTCAGTGCATAAAAAAGGAAAAGACATCGTCATGTAGCAATTTCGCATATCCAGTCGCCTTGAGGTTTCCATTGATGAAGAATGGCCCCACTATCTTTGTACCCCATATACCACACCATACCATCAAGATGTGCAGCACCTGAAACTACGGATACTGGAAGCCTGTGCCAGCATTTCTCCTGCGGTGCTGCTATCAGTGTGTGAAGAGTGGGAGAAGAGGGTTGCATTGACAATCCAACACAATGGGCAGCACTTTGAACACATTTTATAAGTGGTCAGAAACTTGTAAATAACTAATGAAAAAGAATAAAGTTAAAACCAAGCACATCATTGTTTTTCTTGTGAAATTCCCAATAAGTTTGATGTGTCACATGACCCTCTTCCCATTGAAAAAACTAAAGTTGGATCCAAAATGGCCGACTTCAAAATGGCCACAATGGTCACCACCCATCTTGAAAAGTTTCCCCCCTCCCATATACTAATGTGCCACAAACAGGAAGTTAATATCACCAACCATTCCCATTTTATTAAGGTGTATCCATAAATGGCCCACCCTGTACATTCATATAATGAAATGGACTACAGCGATACATGAGGGAGGAGGGAGATTAATACATGAGAGAAGTTCTCTATGATAACTACCCTAAGTTCTAAAAGGGGACTGTAGTTCATCCCAGAAACACACTCAACACCAACCTCTGAGTTATGAAATGAACCAGTGACCCTACATTCCCTGGAGATGAGTGGAGACGATGCGAGCATAGGACTTCAAAGGCGGATGGCCAGAAAGCCCCACGTCTTCTTCTTCCCCTGGGCTTCACTTAGAGACACAGCCTCAGCAGACGACCATTCAGAGGGAGTTGGCGTTCTCTATCGCAGGATCTGATTCCTTGGGATGAGCCACGTGCATGCACATCTGTCCTTGGCTGCAGACTGGGCTTGAAGCTCTTGTTCCACAGCTTTCAAGGTTCAGAGGTCTGAGGTTTCTTTCATGCCCAGGGCATGGCGTCAAGTGTCACTGGATTAAACTAGAGCTTCCTATTTTCATTCATTGTCTGTAACCGGTTATCCAGTTCAGGGTGCCGGTGGGTTCGGAGCCTCCCCGGAATCATTGGGCGCAAGGCGGGAACACACCCTGGAGGTGGCGCCAGTCCTTCCCAGTGCGACACACACCCACACATTCACTCACACGCTCACACCTATGGACACTTTTGAGTTGCCAGTCCACCTACCAGTGGGAGGACCTATGGGAGGAAACCGGAGCACCCGGCAAAAAATCCCATGTGGACACGGGAAAAACACACTGAACTCCTCACAGACAGTCACCCGGAATGGGACTTGAACCCACAACCCCAGACCCCTGAGCTGTGTGACTGTTAAACAACCTGCTGCACCATCGTGCCACCCAGCTTCCTTATTTGCTAATATAAAAATAAAATTTCAGCTAGAATTTATATTGCCTTGAGGCAACGGCTCTAAACTTCTTTGAAGTAGATTCACCTTGGTGTGAATCTACTAATTCATATCTCTCACATCATTTCTGCAGTTTTCGTGTACCTTTAGTTTCCATTTCTACTCTCTCTCTATCTTCTCTGTTCTGTTCTTCACAGCACAGCATTGCTTTAAACTCTTTAAGTCGCCATTGCTTCAAACTGCTATTCTGTCCTTTTCCTTTGAAACAAGAAACTCTCTTTGCTCTTTGAACAAAAACTCTCACTAAAATGCTTCAGCACCAACGATTTAACCTGGGACTCAGGACCAATCAGGTCTTCAAGGCGTTAGGGAGGAAAATCTCATGTTCTAATTCTGATTGGACATTCTCAGAGGTCCTTTTAGACTACAATCTCCCTGAAGTGGTGACATCACATATAATGTATGGCATCTGACAAGACAAAGAACCAGCAGAATGGATCCTGTTGAATGAATCCAAGATGTTTGAATCATGCTTTTGCAATTATTACCATCCAGTTGCACTCATACAATCAAACCTTCACATGGGTTTCTACACAGACTTTAAGGCACCAAAAAGTTATCTGGATTCTGACTCCGGGTGAAGGGAGTGATTAAATAGGCCACTGAAAGTGACCAGGCTAAGTTCTAAAGTCCCAAAAGTCAAATTTTGTATGAAAGAAATCAAAGCACATTCATCTCATTTGTAGTGATTTTTTTCTCACCATACCAAAGCAGTTTGTTTTGCTATGTTTTCTTGGGCCCTGATAAATAGCACACAGACACACACACACAAACACACATCCTCAAACATAAACCTAAAGAAAAAAAATAAATGGTGTTCCTTAAACATTCACAATAGGGAATGTTGCCTTTCCTTCTGCTTGCGCTCCAGTCTGTTTGTATGCTAGAAACTGGTCAATATGTTTACAGAATACTGTCAGGAAATGAATAAAAATAAGAAAAAAAAAAAGTAGCTCAGTCAGATATGCTAGGCTTCCTCTCTCTCTCTCTGCTCATAGCAGAGAAATGGCAAAGAGCCCTCCAAACGTTGAAGAAATCATGAAAAATATGAAGGTATTGCTTTACTCTGTTTCTGATTATTTAGGTAGGATCTCACTCTAAATCTGGGATGAATGTAAACAGACAAAAAGACCTACAAAGCTAAATATCTCGAGTTACACACAAGTTTCTGTGGTAATTTAAACAGTGAATAAAAACTTACAGACACGTTAAACTTCAGCCACGAACAAATAATGTTTGTCAAACATATTGTTCCACCTCAAAAGACACAGAGCTTCTGATCTTTAAAGGCCAGTCTCTGTTTTACAAGGGAGTGGTCCATGTTTTGGAGATGCTATAACAAACATGAGACAATGAAAGTTGCAAATAATGCTTCTTCATTATGACAGTAATAAGTACGCCCTCCCTGGTGACGCTCAATTAGTCTGCTTTATGTTGACAGCTAAATGCTTTTTTTAGACAGGAAAATCTATACTTTAGGCTCAAATATGAGGATATGATTAAAATTGTCATTAACAACACAGATGTAATTAATCATGATAATTGAATCTCTTGACCCCCAACTAATTTATTAATCTTTTGTTACCACATCATGCTGATTATGGTGGGTCCAGATCCTGCCCAGAATCAATGGACACATGACAGGAACAAACATTAGTGGGGGAACTATTTCTAGTTAGTAAAATTATTCATTCATTCATTCATTCATTCATTCATTTATATTCTGTAACTGTTTCATCCTGAGCAGGGTCATAGCAGGTTCCAAACCAGAATCATTGTTAGGAAAGACAACCTGGACAGTGTGCAGGTTATTAAAGGACATGCCAACACCCGGAGGACACACCAAACTTTTCAGTCAGTCAGTCACTCGAGGGAGAGATTGAGCCCAGGACCCGAGATCCCGACGCTATGATGCAGCAACACAATCTGCAGTGCCACTTAGTATAATTATCTTTATTGTTTACATTGTTTACTTCATTATAGGAATCCTGCAGTTAGCTGTTGCAGGTAGCACAGGCTTAAGTTACACAAAAATGATCATCATGGGCAGCCTGTATACAGGAAATTTCTGTACTGTGAAATTAATATGACTTTTTGGAGAGAGACGTTTTTATACGAGTAACCAAATGATGAGTTTTTAAAATCAGAAACTGTAATATGATTACATGTATTTTTGCAGTAATGTGTTATTTTCTACTGCAGCTTATAGCATAGACCACACAAAAATGCTGAAAAAGAGAAACATAACAGCTACAATCTAAAGCCCACAGCAGTTGAGATGTGTGAGTGTGTGTTTGTGTGTGTGTGTGTGTGTGTGTGTGTGTGTGTGTGTGTGTCAAACACAGCCAGAAGAGCAATTTTGACTTGAGAGAAAGCGACAACCTTGAAGAATTCAAGGCAAAATGTTAAAGCCGAACAAAAGCCCAGGGCTTAGTTGGGAGAGCAGAAAAACAAAAAAACTTAAAACACACATACACACACATAGATATACACACACATCTATAAACCCATCCTTCCTCTGTTTATTCTAATGTTTCACACATTATACTCACTGAGAGAGTGTAACACAAAAGCAACAGTGCCATCTGATGGAAATCTGTATATTTACTTACTGTAAATACAGTATATTTACAGGATATTGTGGGCATCTAGTGAAAATGTGGGTACAGCAAATGTACAAAGGTTTAGGAAGAAGTTTAAATGAAAATGGTCAGGTGTTATATAAAATATAAGCTTTGATTAAATCTGTATATATTTGTCAGTCCCTGCATGTTGGTTTTCGCTTTATGAAAAATGATGCACCTCTTTCAGAAACTCCACCCGTTCTTAGAGAAACACACCTTATTTACAGAAACTAACATGCCTCCTTCGTTCAAACGCCCCACCTCCTTCGAAAGAAACTTCTTCTCAGTGAAACTCCTCCTCTCTCTCTCTGTAGTGATGGATGGCCGTGGGTTACTGGTTATCACTATTGGATTGCACCGTAGAGAGGGAAAAGAACTCTCACACACACAGTGTGTGTGTGTGTGTGTGAGAGAGAGAGAGAGAGAGAGAGAGAGAGAGAGAGAGAGAGAGAGAGTGCGTGCTCAGGTTCGTATGGAGCCCCATCGCTCATGTGTTAAACAATAACTGTAACCGAAAATGTAAGGTAATAAATCACTCAATTAGGTCCCTCCCGTGGATATTTCAGCAGCCAATCAGATTTCATCATCACTCTCCGGGGTTTATGCATGGAGGAAGAGGTCCAGAGGTTTTTACTCTCGGTTCAGAGCCCAAAGTACTTAGCAGTATAATCCAACCAGTGTTTTGGAGTTGTAGGAACTTGTAGGATAGATCTAGAAGTAAAAACTTTTTGAAGTGGTTCACCTTGTCTTTAGCTTACATATTATTATCAATGCCATGAAGCACACGCTTGTAATTGTTAATTTTATGTATGAAAGTGATTTATTATGTTAAATCAATAACTTACTATACCTGTACACAACAGGACCACAAGTCTGGGACATTTCTGAGAACACAGAGTCACTGGTGTACAGTTTAAACTGAGCATGATAAATTTAGGCTCATGTGAAGCTGCTCCAGAACATCACCTTTAATTTTAGGCATGTTTATACAGATAATACAGCTGACTGTCAGCATCTACACCTTGCAGCTTAAAGTAACTATATAAAGTCATTACAAGGGGTGTCTGCAAACTTTTGAATATATACTGTAGGTATAGTGAAATAAACTGTTCTATGGCTTTGTTCATGTCTTGTATCTTTTACTTCATTCACAGGTAAATTTAATACTACAGACGTATGCATTTGGGTTCTCCTTTGGGTGTGGGTTTCTTCTTTTTCAGAAGTGATGCACAGAAAGATAGATTAACTTTTGCAGAGATTCTTCAGTCTGCTAAACAGGAATGTGTGAGTGAGTTAAGCTTGTCCAATCTCATAACAGAAGTTGAAGTTTTCCACTTCATGGTACCTACTCTGCTTGGCTACTCTGCTTTTTTTTTTTTTTTTCCTATAGGCACATTTGGCACCTGGAACTGGAAACCAGGTACTTTTTTAGTACCTACTCACTCAGAGTTCCAAACAAAACAAGTGGGGTTTAAACTGTGACTTGTTAACCTTGTGGAGTGCTGAATCCCCAGACAGACTTGTCAACCACAAGGAAATGCAGACATCCAACAAAAACTAGACTTTTGTCAAATCTCCAAACTACACAACTGATCACATCTGCTTTTATTCATTTATTCATTATCTGTAACCACTTATCCAATTCAGGGTCGTGGTGGGTCCAGAGCCTACCTGGAATCATTGGGCACAAGGCGGGGAATACACCCTGGAGGGGGCACCAGTCCTTCACAGGGCAACACAGACACACACACACACACATTCACTCACACACTCACACCTACAATGTGTGTTTTTGGACTGTGGGAGGAAACCGGAGCACCCGGAGGAAACCCACGCGGACAACACACCAACTCCTCACAGACAGTCACCCGAAGCGGGAATCGAACCCACAACCTCCAGGCCCCTGGAGCTGTGTGACTGCGACACTACCTGCTGTGCCACCGTGCCGCCCCATCTGCTTTTATCCGACTCATAACAGCAGCTCATAAAATAATTTGGTAGACTTTTAAAGTTATAATAATCCAGGGAGAGCTGGGACTGCAGATCTGTCTGAACTCATGTGAGGCTATTCAGTCCCTAAAATAATATGCAAATACATGTTGAATAAATAAAATGTAACCTTACTGCCACTGTTTTTGTGGTTTCCATGTTTGTTCATGTTAGAGATGGTGTTTTGTGACTTCATTGGCTACATTTTAGGGTAAGCCGTGGTCATGGAAAGTCAAGTAGAGTCAAGTAGTGTAAAACCTTGATTTCAGGGCATCCTGAATGTGTGAAATATGCACATTAGAACTGGAGCTTGAGTGTGTATGTGGGCGACACATACAATACATACATGATGCCGAATTGACAGGATCGTCAATATTAGGTATCATGCTTATCGGCTTTATGTTAAATATGGACAGCTGCAGTCAAGTGAGATATGCCAAGGCCCAGGGAGCTGCTCTGAGAAAGGACGGTGCAGTTTAGGCCAGTTTTCCCTCTTCCTGGACGCAGAGAGCCCTGTGGACCGCTGGGTCCCTGCCGGCTACAGACAGTGGGTACAGGCTGAGGAGCAGCAGGTGGAGAGTGGAACTAACTCTCCTGTGGTCCATGGCACACTCTGCAAATTAATTGCTTCCCTTTTGTGAGCAGCTCTCTTCTCTTCCTCTGCCAAGAATTGCTTCCATGCCAGAAAGAGACAAATAGACATAGGGGTGTCTAGACTCAAAAAAGCATCACCCAAATTTGACATTGTAGGTTAAACCTCACTATGTATTCATATATTTATGCATGGCTATAGATTCAGGTCCCTGGAGTTTTATAGGATCTTGGGAAGAAGACCCACTGCCACTAAAATAAGGCTAATGTACATAGCTTTATGGTGATGGATTATAATACATGACATTATTACACTGGTTTGTACTGAACTTGGGCAGCATGGTTGTGCAGCAGGTAGTGTTGCAGTCACACAGCTCCAGGGACCTGGAGGTTGTGAGTTTGAGTCCTGCTCCGGGTGACTGTCTGTGAAGAGTTTGGTGTGTTCTCACTGTGTCCATGTGGGTTTCCTCCCACATGGAAAAGTGGTTACAGATAATGAATGAATATACTGAACTTGTGATTTATATTTATTTATATATAATGATATAATGAGATATGCTGTACTGGCTGTACATTATTATGTTGTTTAAAAGCCTGAGATGACATGTTTATAAGTAACCTAGACCTGGCCTTTATACACAATCTTGGTTTGTTGATGCGGAGATCATTATAAGTCATTTATAAATAATGCTGATGGCTAATTTTAGCGTTTAGCCAGCTGTTTCATAACAATACAATAACTTAAGCTTGCTAAAAGGCAATTTAAATCTTTTCAGTATTACATTATTACTAATAAACTTTAGCATATCATGCACAAAGATGTTCAGTGGAGAAAGTGGAGGAGCTCACTTCCTGACTCTTGAATATCGAGTATGACTAGCAATTTTATTACTAAATTACTAACTCTACAGACCACATACAGTCTAAAATGTTTTTGCTGTTGAACAATTACTAGTACCAATAGTATGCACCATCAAGCATTACTGTGAATATAATAACTCAGATAACATAATTTAAAATTAATTTACTGTTTAAGAAAGAACAGGCTCACTAGAATGTGTTCAGACTGTATACAGCCTGTAGTTTGTTTCTCTTCTTCAGATTTCTTTTGTTCTACAGAGAGAAGAGGATGTCTGTGTTCCTAGGACATTGCTTGTTGTGTTTGGTTTGTTTAGATGCCTTTGTATTCATACTTAAAATGACCCATAACAGAGTTTGTTTAGAAATTAACCAAGACCCACCTAGATCCACTTGTTCATTCGCACTTACTCTGATGAACAAACCAAGCTGACAGGTCTGAATACAACCTTGCAGTCCATGTCTCTGCTGTTAAAGGACCTCTTACCCTCTGCAGTTTTCCAGCGTATCCATACTGGATTGGACCAAATCAGACCAGACACCCCCCCCCCCCCCCCCCAAAAAAAATAAATAAATAAATAAAATATTTTCGCTCTGATTGGTTGGCTGTGATTGGACTAGAGTTGTTTGAGTCAGCTTTCAGGTCACAGTTAACTGGGCCATGACACTGGCTACACAAGCAGCTGGATTAAACCCAGCCAGCAAAAAGTTTGCTTTTAGCCTGAAACAGAATCAGAGGTCTACCCATGCCAGGAAAACACATACCACCAGGTAAATATGGAGGAAAGTTCTGTACACACAAATGTGTCTGAAATCAAAATAAACATAAAAATACTGTCCCAAAAATTACTTGAGGTTCACTACAGAATATGAGCTTTTTAAACAACTGAAGCAGACATATTATGAAATAAATAAACTTTATGAGTGCATTTGCACATTAATTTGGGGATCTGGAGCTTCAAACATTCAACAAAGTGTGAAACAAGACTTCCTCACTCCTTTAGGATGAAGTATAAAAAGTAGAGGACAAAAAAAAGAGAGAGAGGCAGTAAAAGCTGGAGCCCTGAGTCTAGATTCAGCAGCAGATGAAATATGTTTTAATTTGTGCCTCGCTGGAGGGTGAGGTGGTAACTCAAAGGGGGCCATGCACCAATACAATCTTTCTCTCTCTCTCTCTCTCTCTCTCTCTCTCTCTCTCTCTCTCTGTCTTGTTTCCTCTCCCCCCTCTCTCTCTCTCTCTCTCTCTGTCTTGTTTCCTCTCCCCTCTCTCTCTCTCTCTCTTGTTTTCTCTCCCCTCTCTCTCTCTCTCTCTCTCTCTCTCTCTCTCTCTCTCTCTCTCTCTCAATCTCTCTCTCATTCCCTTTCCCTCCATGACAGACCCTGGCACTCTAGCCATGTTTCCATGGTAACAGCAGCAAGGCTAGAAGAGGCCAAAACTATTGCAGAAGAAAACCTGGAGTCAAACCCTCCATATCCAGCTGTTAAGTGATTGAGGGATCACTTGAAATGGCAAGAAAAAATAAACAAATATATGAACAAATGCACAATCCTGTTCACATTACTTTATTACAGTGTGTACATCTTCATATCTGTAATGACAATGAGACAACACAGCATCATTCTCCCCCCTGAGTAAACAGCCCTGCTCAGAACAAGAGGTTTAATGCACCCGTTCTTTTAAAAAATAATGAACCACAGTTCAACATGTGTCCTCAGCTCTGGTTTTTAGCCAATTCCACTTGGTTCTCTTTCCTCTCCATCCTAGTTTTTGCCATTTTTTACAAGTACACTTATTTCACTGTAGTTTTTGTGTTTGTGTTACTCTGTTTACTGGGTTTACTGCGTATTTAACAGAAAGGACTACAACTGATAGTGATTGTCATGAGCTGTAGCTCTAAAGGACACTGTCACACAAAAGAGCCCGATGAAGAAACTCATGAATACAGCAGAAACATGCAGAATCCTTCTGGAATACTGGCAAACTCTGTGGAATATATTAGAATTCATCAGTATCCAAGAGAACTGTGAGGCATCCTGTGAAATACTGCAGAACTGTGAGGAACTCTGCAGAAACCTCAGCAATCCAGGGGAATACTGCAGAACCCAGCACTAACCAGCAGAACCCTGTGGAATTCAGCTGAAACTGGTGGAACCCTACAGTAAATGAGCTGGCAGGAAAGAATGCATACATGAAAGAGGAGCAGAGTTAGCCATGCAGGTAAAATAAAATAAAAAAATGAATGAGCAGAGGGCACTGGAGATGACACCCAAATTAATTTTAATTCCAGAAACAAATGTTTCAGTTGTGAGTCAACACAGGACAATTTCATTTATTAATATATCACCCATTACATTCACACAGCTATGCTCATTCCCTATGTTCTTCACCCTGGATCATAACAATATTCATACTGCTAGGTTAATTCACACATACTCATCCTGGAACATGACCATGATACCTTTTCTGAGTTTCAAAATCTCCAAAGAACCTTTACTTTCGCTCCGAGGTCCTTTAACTTCCAGTTACAACATTAACATTAACTCCAACATTACTTTTACTTTCATTCTTAGAACCATTCCTTAGCTATAAAAATGTCCTAGTTTTACAAATCAGTATTTATTTATTTATTTATTTTACTCCATATGCGTTACGTTGCTTGGCATAATGCTACTTTGCCATAATGAAAAAATCTAGAGGGTGGTATGGTGCCGCAGCAGGCAGTGTTGCTGTCACACATCTCCCGGGGGTTTGAGCCCCACTCCAGGTGACTCTCTGTGAGTTTGGTGTGTTCTCCCCGTGTCTGGATGGGTTTCCTCCGGGTGGTCCGGTTTTCTCCCACAGTCCAACAACACAAGTTGGTAGGTAAATTGGCAAACATTAAAAATAATATTAATAGTAAGAATAGATCATTTGCTGTATTTTATTTAAAAAATAGTTACATAAATAGATACAAAATGGCTCCAAATCCATACACACACCCACACCCAGACACACACAAATGAGGGACCAGGATGGCACACACTTCTGATGGACCTCTAAAGACACACTCTTCTGTTATAAGCATATTTAGGATATGGGGCTATTGGTGAAACCATTGGGCACTTTTATTCACACATTCCTGATAAAGGTATTTCTTTCTTGTCCAGTAGTGCTACTAATTGGGAATAATCAGAAAATGTGTACGCTATAACACTATAATAAAACACTATAATAGAGTTAAGCATGGGCACAACACAATAATTGGTATAAACATTAAAAAGCAATAGCGAGCTGCCACATTCCTGAGGGGACCTACACCTTGTTGAATCCACTGCAAAATAAAAATAATGAATCAATAAACATTACTTTTGGATACGTTTTATATTTTGTATCAATCTAAATGACTAAAAGTATGACATGTAAGAACCTCCACAGTGCATCACACGCATCTGGTAATGTGGCAGATATACGCCACTGACAACCACATGAATAGGCTTCTTGTAGTTATATATCCAGCACTTTACAAGATATTCTTGCTTCAATGTGGATGTTTTATGTGTCTTATAGGAAACAAATTATTGTACATCAAGCTAAATGACAGTAGCAAGACAACAAGCCTCTCAGTAGGAGATAAAATGCTAGACATATTCTTGTGAAGCCATTTAATAAAAATAATTATACAATTGATTGCAGTTGATTGGGTTGATACAGCAGTTACTTGTAATGTGCAACACAAAGAGTAGAGAGAGCAGTCTTCTCCACTACAGCAGTGTGTAAGGGCTAATCCTCTCCTAGCCACTAACCTAAGGTCAGTGAGGCTTTTAACCTCATTGTGGATAAGATCATTCTCTAAATAACTCAATGTAAATGTAAAATACAGCAGCAGCTTTAAGGCAGAGGTTATATCCCCCACAAAACTGGTTTTAAATTACTGAGCTGGAAGTGGCAGACCAGAATTCACTTCCCTGCCCATTCTCCGCTCATTTGACTTATTAGAGACACACGGATGAAAGGATTTCACTCTTCTGCCTTCAGGAGGGTTTGATTTGGTGTAAAGGATGGAGAGAATTCACCCTCGGCCATGTGGATAATGAGCAAGGGAAGAGTAAGTGTGTGTGAAGGGAAGCAATTTCCACAGAGATTCACTTCCACCACCATTAGTCAGTGGCTTAAAAACGAAGAAGGATCAGCATACCGCTGTACATTGTCCAAATATGTAGGAACACTTCTTCTAATGAAGGATTTCCAGTACTTTAAGCTACACCCATTGTGGACAATTTGTATAATTCCAATAGAAAGGAATGACATGAAATGGAACACTACAAGCTGCTTCTGTAAAGCTGCAGTCACACTAAATGTTAATCAGTGATATTTTTGCAAGTTAAATCCTATTATTTAATGAAATTCACTGCAGTGAGCGCTCTGATGTTGCAGACTTACAGAGTGAAAAATTTCATTAGCAAAACTCAGCATCAAGTTCATGTTTTGTGCAGTCTGACATGCAAATTGGCACCTATAGTTCTGCTGCTATGATCTTGGTGATCTGATAATCTGATTTTAGGTCATAGCAGTACTATAGATATAAAATCGAGGATTATATATATATATATATATATGAAATGTAGTTAGCATCTAACCAGAAGTGCAATATATAACATTATTTACATAATTTACATAAAGTGCAGTTGTGAAATGACATTATGATTATGGATTGTGATTAAAGTGCAGTTGTGATATGACATTGTGATTATGGAAGTTAAAGTAACCATATATACATATTGAAATATAAAACATGTAAACAAAGTAACATTGTGTAGGTGATGCATTAAGTACTGAGGGATACATTAAATAAAACTTTACAGAAGGTGCAATGTAATGATTGTGCAATGTTTGTTTAAAGTGCCTGAATAGTGTTCATCAGGATAACAGCCTCAGGAAAAAAACTGTTACGAAACATGTTAGTGCGGGAACGGAGGCTCCTGTAATGTCTGCCAGATGGTAAAAGGCTGAAAAGTCGATGACTTGGGTGTGTGACGTCCTTGACGATGTTTCTTGCCCTGCCCAGGCAGCGTTTATGGTAGATGTCCTCGATGGTAGGTTATTCGGTGCCTATGATGCGCTGTGCTGTTTTTACCACCCGCTGGAGAGCTTTGCGGTCTGCAGCACAGCAACTGCCGTACCATACAGAGATGCAGTTGGTAAGTATGCTCTCGATGGTACAGCGGTAAAAGTTCACTAGTATCCTGGGAGACAAGTGAGCTTTCTTCAGACTCCGAAGAAAATAGAGGCGCTACTGCTGCTTTTTGATGAGGACGGAGGAGTTCAAGGATCAGGTGAGATCATTGGAAATGTGGAGACCAAGGAACTTGAAACTGGACACCTGATCCACTGCAGATCTGTTGATGTAAATGGGGGTGTGAGCTTGGTTCCTAGTCCGTCTGAAGTCCATGATGATCTCCTTTGTTTTGAGTGTGTTTAGTACCAGGTTATTGTTGTGGCACCACAAGGACAGATGCTGTACTTCATCCCGGTAGGCTGTTTCATTATTATCTGTAATCAAGCCTATCACCGTGGTGTCATCTGCGAATTTGACTATGGTGTTTGAACCATAGGCAGGTACACAGTCATGGGTGAAGAGAGAGTACAGAATCGGGCTCAGAACACAACCTTGTGGAACACCAGTGCTCAAGGTGATGGTTGATGAGTGAAGGTTGCCTAATTTAACAGATTGGGGTCTGTTAGACAGGAAGTCTAAAATCCAGTAGCAGAGTGATGTGCTGATACCCATTTGAGTTCAGTTGAGTTGAGTTGGTTGAGTTTGAGTTGGTTGAGTTTGGATATCAGCATAGACGGAATCACTGTGTTGAATGCAGAACTAAAATCAATGAACAGCATTCTCACATATGAGTTCTGACAGTCCAGGTGGGTTAGTGCAGTGTGTAGTGCTGTTGAGATAGCGTCCTCGGTGGATCTGTTGCTACGATAGGCAAAGTGGTGTGGGTCCAGCATAGCAGGCAGGCAGGAGTTCAAGTGGGAAAAAACTAGTCTTTCAAAGCACTTGGAAATTATTGGGGTGAGTGCAACAGGTCGAAAGTCATTTAACTCTGAAGCAGTAGAGTGCTTAGGCACAGGCACAATGGTGGCAGACTTAAAGATGGATGGTACAGCTGCCTGGGCAAGTGAATTCTCAGTGATTCTGAGTATGATTCTTCTTCATTTGATAGCTCTCCATTGTTTGGTTGCCATTCCACACACAGAGCATCTGAATTTAAACAACCCAGAGAGAACAGCATTTCCCCATGATCGTCGATGGCAAAGCTGCTAAATAAAACAGTTTTTTTCTGTTGCCTTCAGAGCAGTGCAAACTGCAAATGTGTATTGTGGAATTGAGTTCTCTGGAGTAATAATACCTTGGTGTTTCTGATCCAGAACTAATCCTCTAACAATAGTACATGACCTCACTAATACTATCAAATGTTACAGATGATAATTCTTTATAATTCATGGTTGCTGACTGATCCTATTCTGTTTGCTCCACAGATAAGATCTTGAAGAGTTCCCTGTCAGCGAATCATTACGATATATATTTTTGTATGTAGTGCTGCCCTCTTGTGGTTTAGATAATTATTGGCGCCTCCATAAGTTCATATCAATATAAACAGTTACCAACAATGAATGAATGCATGAATGAATAATGTGCCACAAGTATTGTTGCTGCCACAAAGCTCCAGTCACCTGGGATCCTATGTTCAGTCCTTTGCCAAACACCTCACTGCCAAAAATGTCCAAAGGTATTTGTGAGCGATGCCCTGCGATGGATTACTGCCCTGTCCCAATGTGTTCCTGCTTTGCACCCAGTGATTCTGGGCAGGCTCTGTTTCTATTGCAAACCTGAACATGATGAAGCTGGGTCTGAAAGTGAATTAATAATGGGCATATCCCTTTAAAATGAAGGTGGATATTGTTTGATGTATAAAATAGATGAATACCAATTAATTTAGTATTACTGTTATGTTATGGTGCTCTAGTGTCTAATTTCTTATGTTTTGGACTGTTTGGCAGTCACTGTTTGGTCAAATTTATACTTTTGTCTTCATTTTTTATGTGAAAATCTATGAGACATCATCTACAGAACATCTAACATTTAATACCAAATTACTGTTTATTTACTGAAATTATAGCATGTTTTTGATATTTTTCTATTCTAATACCAAAACCATAACAAACAACATGGAACATGTACATTAAAAAATACCATATTTTAGTTGATTCCGACTTATTTTCTCCTTGAAAATCAACACTTTTACACATCACCATAGAGCAGGATATATCAGAGTTTCTCAGGTCTTAGATGAAGCAGTGATGGTCATCTGTAGAGAATATAAATTCAGAGAAGCAACTGGCAGGCTTTAAGGGGAAGGTCAAAAATAGCAGGTCATGTACCAATCAATAACCGTCCAGTTCCACTGGAGTCAATTAACTCTGAAAGATGGGCAACATTAAAGTGAACTGCACAGACACAAGAACATGAACAGCATCAGAAACCGCCAAAATAAAGTATTCAGCAGTTTCACGGTATATAAATAATTAATTTTTAAAAATTATCTAAATTCGTTTTAGTTTGGGTAACATTTCTCATTTAGAGATTGTTGCAAGAATATTATATGCTCATGAAGCAGGTGCACATGAGCCCAGTGTCACTATGTCCAGTGCCAAGAGTCCAACAAGAGTATAAAGGCCCCAGCATTTTACTGTGTACAGTGGAACTGTATTTTCTGAACTGATAGAGCTCCTGCTAATACTGCAGGCAGCAGGGTTGTGCTACAGGGAGTGTTGTTGCCAGACAGCTCCAGGTTCGTTGGTCCTGGGTTCAACCTTGCCTAGAGTCACTGTTTGTGAGGAGTTTGTTGTGTGCATGGGTGCTCTGGGTGCTCTAGTTTCCTCCCACACCCCAAAAATGTTAGAAGGCAAAATTGTCCACAAGCTCGAATGTGGGTGTGACAGACTGACTGCCTGTCTAGGGTGTTTCCTGCCTTCTCCTATATCCTGTATGCCCAATACCTGATATATAGTGAGGATTCTGGCATGGACTGACTGCCATCACATCATCAAGGTGGATGCTGCACTTTGTGTGTCTATACACTGAAGATCACTGGATTAGCAACACCTACCTTATATCTTCACTCTTTGCCCATTTTATTAGCTCCACTGACCATACAAGAGCACTATAATTTTCCAGTTCACCTTTCTCTTCAGTGGTCAGGAGGCCCCACATGACCACAGCAAAGCAGGTATGATTTGGGTGGTGGATCATTCTCAGTGCTGCAGTGAAACTAACTTGGAAGTGGTGTGTTAGTGTGTGTTGTGCTGGTACAAGTGGATCAGACACAGCTGTGCTGCTTAAGTTTTAACCACTGTGTCCACTCTGTTAGACACACCTACCTTGTTGGTCCACCTTGTAGATGAAAAGTCAGAGACAGTAGCTCATCTGTTGCTGCACAGTTTGGGTTAAGATGAATGGTTTTCTAGTTCTTAATCAGCGGAAACAGGACACTGGACTACTGTCTGTAATAGTAGAACTACAAAGTCCTGCTGTATTTTGCATCTGATAAAATAGGCAAAGTACGTGTTCTTAATTCAGTGATCATTCAGTGCATAGATGTAGGAGTATGTGTAAGGAATAATCCAACATCACTGCCTGATCTCATTTAAATGAATGTTGCAGTGTTCCAATGTTTAGTGTAGAGTGCAGAGCCAAGGGGCTGAATTCTTGATTAATAACCTTCATTAAAGAAAAAAAAAAAATCAAAGCCTGTGGCACGTTTATTACAATACTGTCTCCATAAATGTTCAGCATTAAAGCTGAACTGGTGAAAAGCTGAATTCTCAGTCGCAAATTTTTAAGTGCTTTCAGTTTGGGATCAGAAGGCAGGACACACAAGAAAAGCAAAAATAAACATTTTCACAAAATGTACAAAATCACTTTACAGAATCATCTCTAATAAAGTTCAAGCTCAAATCAGGAGAAAAGAATACGGTAAACAAGAGCATAAGATCTACCTGTGAGATTAATACTGCTGTTATTTTGTGGTTTACATTTATTTAACTTATTTTACTGTTCCCAGGAACTGGGTTGTTAAGTGCAGGGATGGTGGGGTACTGTATCAGGAATTGTGAGTTTCTCCCTCAGGAAATGGGGGGTCCCTCTGTAGTAACTGTGTGGTTCTCCCTATGAAAATGTGGGGTTCTAGTTTTAAAAGTGTGTGCTTCCTTCTCAGGAAATTTTTTTTGTTTGTTTTTATTATCATCAGAAACTGTCATTCTACTTCATTCTCATTCAGTAACAAAGTAGTCCGACTTCTAAATTTGTATAGGTCTCCTTTAGTAACTGTGTGGTTCTGCTTCAGGAATGATGTAAAAAATACAGAAACATATAATAAAATCATTTTGCTCCCTAAAAAAATCATGTTTTTTGAGTGTGAAGAAACATTTAAAGAAACATCAAATAATGTAGAGGTGCTTTAACAAAGTAAGGGTTCTTTCTAGAACCTCTACATTATTTGGATGTTAAAACTTACAGAGCCATCCACTTAAATATTCATGACAGAACCAAAGAATCAGATATGGAATCTTCAGATATGAAAGTGTAGCTCCCAGCAAAGTCCCTTAACAGATTCTTTTTGAATATTAGCATTTTCAGGGTTTTGTTCGGGTTTTTTTTTTTTAACCATAGAACCCATGTATTTGCCCTTGGGGTTCCACAAGCATTTGTTTGGTTAATTTTGAACATCTAATTTTTAGGAGTGGAATGGACACCAGCTGGTTAAAGGGTACAGCAGACAGTGGACAGTCCTAAACCTGGAAAAACAAAAACATGCCATTCACACACACACACACACACACACACACACACACACACAGATTAGCCATAAGATAATGAACACTTCTTTTTTCTACAATATCCATTGCCTCAGTTCCGCTGATCTTATGTATTTGCAGTCCTGTCATTACCAAATGTAGTCTAAATGTTGCTCTGCAAACTTTTTTTATTCTTCATTGATCAGTTCCATCACATTGCAGGTATTATTTGGGTGGTAAAGGAGGTAGTAATAATTTTATGCGTAATTGCGGTGTGTGTGAGTAGGTGTGTGTGTGAGAGAGCTTTACCTTGAAGGATCTTCATTTGTACTGAATGCTCCCTTTACCTCCACACTGTTCATTTTATTTTCAAATATCCCATAACTCAAAGTAACCTACAAAAATAAATACAGCATATTATACATCGTGTTTATATATGTAACCAATTGCAGACTCTAATTCATCGATTGCTCTGCATACTTTGTTTGGCCCTTAAAGGACCACCACAGAGTTGAAGGATCTGAGAGATGGATCATTCTCAGCTCTACAGAAACACTGATGTGGTGGTGGTGTGTTAGTTTGTGTTACACTGGTAAGAGTGGATCAGACACAGCAATGCTAGTGGAGTTTTAAACACGGTACCAAGTCACTGTAAACACTATTAGACACATTGTGTTAGTCCACTTTTATAGATGTAAGGTCAGAGTATACTTGTACCAGTCTAACATACACTAACACACCACCACATCAGTGACATTATATGCATAGCATCATTGTCATTATCTTCTCTTTGCTACACCAAAATACAGTTAATTCTCACTAGTCTGGTGTCTCATTTGTCTGTAAATATAGCCTCACTTGTTTGTAGTCTCAGTTGCATTTTATCTCAGTTGTCTCATTTGTCCCCATCTTAAATTTCTTAACTGTATACAGTCTCACCTCACAGTTTTGTCTATCTCATGTGTATAGTGATGCAGCCTTACCTGTGTGAGTATATCTCCATGTGAGAGCAGTAGCAGGTTCTCCAGGTGGGAGTGGAACAATTTGCTGTGTATCATTGAGATGCCCAGACGCTTCTCCACGATGAAACCAACCACACAGTCATCCGGCAGTCGTATTACGCTGGAGGTGTGTTCAAACATTTGACCACTGTTTAAGTAAACAATAACAATAGAACACATTTAATTCACATTTTATCATATAACAGTTCAGCAAGCCTGAGGCAACTGGCTGCTAAGTATTTTTCAGGTATTTCCCTTATATCAGCTCAACACTGTTTGAGGAGAACTTTAACTGTCCAGTTCTGTTTTATTAGCTATAAAAACATACATGGCCTCTACTGTAGATAGAAGGTTTAGTCACATAGTTTGTGCTGGAGGGCGGCACGGTGGCGCAGCAAGTAGTGTCGCAGTCACACAGCTTCAGGGACCTGGAGGTTGTGGGTTTGAGTCCCGCTCCAGGTGACTGTCTGTGAGGAGTTTGGTATGTTCTCCCCGTGTCTGCGTGGGTTTCCTCCAGGTGCTCCGGTTTCCTCCCACGGTCCAAAAACACACGTTGGTAGGTTGATTGGTGATTCAAAAGTGACTGTGAGTGTGTGTGTGTGTGTGTGTGTTGCCCTGTGAAGGACTGGCGCCCCCCCTGCCTTGCGCCCAATGATTCCAGGTAGGCTCTGGACCACCCGTGACCCTGAATTGGATAAGCGGTTACAGATAATGAATGGATGGAAGTCTCTCTGGCCTATACAAGGTTTACATGTCACACTTGGTGCGCTTGGAATCAGGAGCAAGCAGGCACTAAAGAAACTACCCTGCTCTAGGTACCAGATTAAATAGATTAAATCCTAATTAAATAGCAAAAAAGCTGAGTTGAGTATAAGGTTAAATTACTTTTTGCTGCCACTGTGGTGGTAACCTCAAGGGTACATTTTGTACATGTACGTTCAGTTAGGGAACATAATTGTACCATATTCTATATTAATTGTAGATTTAAGCATTGTGATGATTTCATATGCCCAATTCATCTCTAAGATTTATGTTATGTTTTTATATTTTACACAGTTCTCTAATGGACGTTTACAAATACTCACCTCTCTTTCTGGAGTCTAAAATATAATGTAACTTTAGGAAACAAAACTGGACTTAATTGTACTTTAAAAGGTAAATTTACACTATTTGTACCTTTAGTGACCAATAATGTACCTCTACAGTACCTTTTTTCTGAGAGTGTACAGTAGGTTTCCTCCAGTGGAAAAATGCCGTAAGAGATCTCTGCATTGTATAGCATTGTCCTGAGTGATAAATGAAATTGAGGGCCACACATCCAAATTACAGATAACTATGGCATCACTTGGGTTCAAACTCACAACTCCTGGTGATAGGGAAACTCTTAGAATACCTGTTTATGAAAGGTATGGATATTCATATAGTAAAAATAGTTCAAATATCTCACCTGGCCCAAGGAGCCATCTTCTTAGTGAGTCTCCTGTTGAGACAGAACCCTGCTCCTCCTGTAGCGAACCAGAAACTCACTTCACGCTGTGGAGACAAACACAAACTGGCTAAAACTCACATTGGTTTTATCAGAGGAGAACAATATTTTTGCTTTAATGTTTAAGGCAAATAAATGTTTCAGACACCTAATCTTATTTCTTCTAAAAGGAGCCTGTTCCTCTTTAACACAGTATGTCTCTTCTATTGTAGAAGAGCTATATGCTAGATCTTGCAACATTGCTGTGCAAATTTGATGGCAAGCATTAGTGAGTTCAGATACTGTTGTATGATTAGTTCTGGATCACAAATATCAATTATCTTATCTCAGATGTATTAGATGGCACTCCATTTTTCCAGAGAGAACAGTTCCACTGTTTCATGTTGCAGCGCTGGATTATTTTATATCCCTATGATGGGCTCCTAGCATTCAGAATGATGACCTTTTTGGCTCTGCAAAATGGGCAGGGCAAAGTTCAGCCCATAGTACTGGAGATGTAAATAACCCATGAACTACCTTAAAAAATAAATAAATAAATAAATAAAAAACACAGCAAATGATGTATAACAACTAATCTAACCTCCTGATTGACAGTGCATTTTATGATTATCCAGCTTTTTTATAATCAGCTTGAACTTTACAGTACAAAATTTCATGTTGACACATTGTTACCATGTTTCCTTCATTTTGGAATTACAGTAATGCTGTACAAAGCCCTGCCACATCAAGGCACCATGGCCAAAGCAGCAACACTACTAATCATGGAAGTGAATTTGCATGTCAAAGTTCACTAAACATGAACCCAGGGTGCTGTTTCATTTGTGAAATGTATTTAGCCGGATGTCCCTTTGCAGGACTCTCAAGTCTTGAATTAGCGACCTATCAGGCAATCAGAAAACAGGATTTCTTGTTACCGGGTGAGGTCTGAAATAGGTTTCAGCTGCAAGCACGCATGCGCAGCAAACGTAACATATGCTCTGAGTGCGGGCACAAGTTGTGGACAAGCTGAAGGTGCAAGAGAACCGTCGGGATCTATATATTGTCACTCCAAGCAAACTTGAAAACTTCAGAGCCCTGTCCCTTTGTGACAAATTATAATCTAATGAATGGGATTTTGCTTGCATAGTTTTGATGGCAAAAATCTAGTGTGAGAGCAGCTTAAGACATGATTTCTTAAAATATAATTGTTGATTTAATGGTGGTGACATTCTGATTGGTTCCGGTTGAATAAACGCTGGCGCATTTTTAGCTTTGTTTTGTTTGGTTGAAACATTTTAGTGTTTTACCTTTTTTTCGCCTAAGCTATGGACTGTCATTGCTTTATTGACTGGATTCATAAACACTATAGTACAATCCAGCGAATATTGTATAAAACCGAAGCTCCTTAGATTTTACCTTGCCTTTTGGACTTTAAATTTGATCCATCTAACACAAGCGTCAGCGGCTGTTCCACTTTGTTGTCACTTGGTCAGCTGCTCCACTTTCTCAAGCTAATTTCCTGTACACTGAATTAGAGTGGTGGTTCCCCGTTTTGGTAACGTGCTTTTACGAGGTTATCGGAAAGCTATGAGGTTTTTATACGCGCTGCTTATCCTGGTCTGGGTTATTGGACGTATTCCAGGGCTTTAACCCTGTGACGGTCTTCCATTTTTAAACCGGGAAATGATTCAGTATTTAATGCCGGTTTTTGACTGTCAAGAAGTATTCTACTTTTGAAGTCCTTCTTTGCATCGTGGAACTGCCTTGTACTGTGTTCTTGTGTATCGGCCCCCAAGTTCAACAGGGATTTTTTTACAAGACTTCTCTTTAACAGTTAACTTGCCTAGTACTGATAAAACCTAGATTCTTGGAGATTTTAATTTCCTTGTTTGCTGCCATACCAAACCTTTAGACAGAATTTCTGCATCTTATTAACTAGTTTAACTTCTTAGTCTGTTATGGGCTCTACACATGAGCATGGGCATACTCTTGATCTGGTAATTTTATTTTGATTGTGTGTAATGTTGATAAACCAGATGTATGCTTGTCTGACCACAAGCCTGTTTTGTTTTATGTGAACATCCCACACTCACTTTCAAAGCACACTCCATCTGCACATTTTTTTTCATACTATAACACAGCAGTCAGCCAGTCAGTTTTCAGCTGACCTTGCATCCGTAGCTAATTCTGTTGAAAATCCTCCTAAAGACACTACCACAGATGATTTGATCAACCTTTTTAATCGCACATGTGGCAGAATTCTGAACATGATTGCTCCTTTTAAACCTAGAAAGCACGCACTGTTAACTCAGCCCTGGTTTAATAATGATATTTAATGGTTGTTTCAGTGTTGCTGCACTGAAACTATGGAACAATCTTCCATTGTTCATAAAGTCCTCTCCCACATTAGAAATTAAGACAAATTTAAAAAATCATTTATTTGCCTTGGCATCAGAGATAGTGTGGTCCTGATTAATATTTTAACTATTTTATTTATTTAAATTATGCCCTTTATTAATTCTATTTTTAGAATAGGAAATCTCACCATGTCTAAATTTATAATTTATTCTTAAGTTGGTTTTCTTACTTTACAGCACTTTGGCTGACACTTGTCTTTGTGCTATATAAATAAAGATGTCTTAACTGTTTTCACATTAATTCTAATATAAGATGCTGCATCCTTTTGTATCAATGCAAGAATGAAAGAATTTGAGAATTTTTTTACTAATTAGTCCAAGCAAGTAACACAGGTCGGAAAGCATCATTAAATCTGGACACACACAAATCTGTGGCCTAAGAGAACTCTACAAGGTTGAAGCAATCACAGAGAAAGTGAGCAATGGAGAGATGGGTAATGATAGACCGTGTGAAATACTCACGGTTCTGTTTCCCTCTAGAATTTCCTGCGCTCTCATTGGTCGATCCAGACTGGGTTTGCCGACATAAACATCAGCATCCAGAGGGAAAGAGGAGAGAAGATTTACCAGTGGCTTTGGGTTCAGATAGTTATCATCATCCACGTGACACAGCCATCTGTATTTTTACATAAAAACATTTGTTTTTAGAAAATAACTATAGAGCTGTAATGTCTAATAAGAGTCAAAATGCATGAAAAAGCTAGTTTTATTTTATATTGTATATTCATATTTTGCTACCACTGCAACATTAAGTAAACTATTTTCCTATTATAATGGAAAATACAATATTATTATACAAATAATGTATTAGTTAAGAAGGTTAGTGTAGTGAACCAAATTAATGCTGTAGTAAACTACAGGATTCTATATCAGATTAGTGATATATTAAATTATAATAATGTTTAGTAAAAAAGATTTTCACAGTAGTCTGTAATAAAGTAACAGTGCTGTAGTAAACTAAAGTTCCAGTAAACCATATTAGCACTTTAGTAAACAAGTCTAAGGTTGTAGTAAAACTTAATGCTGTGGTAAACAACACTAAGACGTAAACCAGATTAGAACAATATTTACGTAAACCAGATTAGTGCTGTACAAGACTAAATTAATATTGTAGTAAACCACAATTGTTGAACTAGATTAAGATTGTAGTAAATGTAGTAAATAACACAACAAGTCAAAGTTTTTAATAAACTAATTTAAATAATTAATGCTGTAGTAAAATAGATTAAGGTTGTAGTAAAATATATATTCTCTGGTCAGCTAGTTTAATATTGCAGCAAATCAGTGCTGTATTAAACCAGATTTCTACTACAGAACACAGGATATAGAGATAAGTTAATCACATAATTGCAATTAATGAAGTAGATTAGCGTCATAGAATATTATGGTTGTAGTAAAGTGGTTTAGTGTCTTAGTAGATTATATTAGCAATTTAATTAAGTGATTTGCACTGTAAAGCGTAATAAAACTTGAGTAAACTTGATTAGCTTTAAATGTAATTAAAATGGTTAGATTTACTCTTTGTTGGAGGCCATGAAGTGGTGAAACTCAGCAGCCATCTTACAGGACAGAGCCTGATGACTGTGTTCAGGAGAGCAACCAGTAACAATGATGTTAAACCCTACACACACACATACACACAAACACAAAACCAATAATTAATAATAAATTGTGATCCATGTCCCTAAATAGAAACTAATGACTAACTTCAGCTCCAGCTTATCTGAATGAGTGATGAAGTACTATGAAAGTCCTATGAAAACAACGTGTGTTTAAAGTTAGGTTAGAGTTAGACTAGTCTCAGCCACAGACGCTCCGCCTACAAGTTGACAAAGAGTCTGATATTTATAGCGTGTTAATCTGACCATACTGTCATGATTCAGTCAGTTGCATTCTGATTGAATCTCTGTATCCGTGTATATGCACTTCCACATGGGTCCTTTTGCATGTCAGTCAGATTTCTTTTCCTGCAGTAGTAGGTTTTCGTAGTAGTTTTAGGCCATGCTAAGTGAGGAAAAGTACCATGCAAGACTAGGCTTAGACAGGTAACGGTCTTAGTTAAGAGTCAACATAAGGAAGGAAATGAAATATCCCCAAAAATACTTCCAGGGTGTGTCCCCGCCTTGCGTCCCGTGATTCTGGGTAGGCTCCAGACCCACCATGACCCTCAATGAATAAGCGGTTACAGACAATGAATGAACACATGGAAGCACATTTGTGCATTTATCTTACCTCTAGAGCTAATGTCCTCATCTGGAGTGTCCGTGAAGATATAGGTCTGTGTAAACAAAATATTGCATGAATAAATACAGAAATACTACTTAATTTATGCATCTTACAATTATTTAGAAAATAGATCAGTGTGAGTGGCCCTCTCTTTGGGAGATGGTGAGTTTGAATCCCAGGGATGTCAAAAGGCTTGTTCGACTTAAGCAGGTGCTGCAGAGTGATGACAACAGAGCTTAATCCTCATTGGTTAGAAATTCCACTGACAACTTGTGTATAACGTGTTTAGTTTCATTCTACAATGTAAATCTACATTATCTTTTTTTTACAAAAAACACTGTATAATTCCTTGTTCTTGCTTAGCAAGTTTATATACTTTATAATTTTAATTATGATGTATTTTATGTCATGAAATGCCATTGAGATGTGCCAGAGCTCACAAGAGCCGCAGGTGGCTGTGCATTTTAACGTCTGTACTCTAACCTATCTTCCCAAATGCAACCAGCTACTTTTGCTGACCACCAAGTTGAGGCGCAGTTCATCTTGAAGGAGCCTACAGTTATCCATAATGAGGGGCGGGGAGAATGATCTGGTTTGGAACAGAGAAATTAAACTTTGTGTGTGAAAGATCATGTATGAGTCAAATTTCAACACTTTTGTTCCACTTCCTGTCTCTGTACACTTCCTCTCACTGAAGAACTTCCTGATACTGTTTTCATACACATTGCTGCTTCCTGTTGCCACAAATGAGAGACTCACTAGTGTATTAGTAATAGAACTGGTACTATTACCTTCACTGTACAACAATAAAAATACACCTATCAACATAAAAATACATTTTTTGTGTGTGCAGTGCTAGGGATGTTTTTTCAGCTGTAAAGAGCTGCTCAGTGTCGTTTCTCTTTGATGAACAGTGTTAGTTTCTTAGTTTTTCATTGTACAGAGCTGCAGATTTTCCTCTGGGTAGTGGATAGAAAATAGGTATTAAATAATATATTCAGTTTTAGTCTTTAGCATCACTCTAAATGGAAACAGTGAGTGCAAATTAGGGGTGGGTTGTTAATGACAGCACTGAGACTACATGATCTTCCCAACACCTCCATTATCTGTCCAGGCTCCAACAGTGTCCAACCAATCTAACCATCCTTCTCATATTGAGTGGGGGACATTCTTCAGCACCTCAGGCTAAACTGTATACTATTCAGAGATAAGAGTTAACACTATGGCTGAAATAAAACACACACAGAGTGTGTGGAACAATTGTCCAGACTAGACTAGAAGAGAGATAATACCCTGTGGACACCTACTCACCCTGCATATCTTCTAAAGTGAAGGGTTTTAATCAGGGGGTTGTTCCTTTTTACTGCAGTGGGACTCTATTTTTTTAAGAAAGGCTTTACACTAGATTCAGGAACATTGGTGTGAGGAGTTGATGGCATTCAACCATGCGTGTTTAGGTACTGATGTTAAGTGATTATTTCTGGATCACAAATGCCACTTCATATCATCTAAAATATATTTGTGCTGAGATGTTTTAAACACCTTTAGCTTAAACTTTCTAATAAGCATGCTGATCTTAGGCTCATGTACAGCCTTTTCAGAAGGTCAAAGTCATGCACAGATATACACATAAAATAAAATTTTGATGTATGGTCTATCTAAAGTTAAATGCTTAAAGGACATATTGACGCCTATGTAAATTTAAGTTGTACATGTGCATTTTACATTTCATGACCTAACCCCAAAGATTTATAGAGAATAAACTCAGATATTCACATGGTCCTTGGTCCTGGAGATCCATGTGTCCAGTAGGAGCGAGAGGCGGTTGCTGTGGAAACGGCCCGTGGTCTTCACAGCAATGAAAACATCATGTTGTCTAAGAGGTTCTCTATGCTTGTTCTCCTCCTTCGGACTGAAGACAGAATATATCCGCAGTTGCAGGAAAATGATGAAAACAAGGACGGACACAAGCGCCAAAGGAAAAGCACGGAACAACCTCCTCATGGTCATCATAACAACAAGGGGTCCGATCACATCTTTAATGGCCTCAAGTCTTTTTAACTAGAACAATGCATGCTGCGCCAGGGCATCATGAATATCAGGGTCTGAAACACCCAACGAGATGAAATGCCCAAGAGATCTCCATGCAAATGGTACCAGGATTGGGTTAAAGTTACTGCTGTAAGGTATCAGAGGGAAGAGATATAGTTAGAGAGCTAGAGATAATGTTACATAGCTGAAATGTTACAGTTAAGTCTACAAATGCTACTGGTAAAAAATAGTTGTGTTATAGCTACAGATAGAGCTACATAGTTAAACCATTAAACAATATTCATAGAGGTAAAGTTCTAAATGTTTTAGTAAAATATAGGTTTCAAGCACAAAATATGACCACTGAAGCTATACTGTTAAGACTTTTAAATACTGTAGTTTAGATTATAGTTGGTAATGTTAACACTGCAGTTTGAACTTTGGTTGATATAGCAAGAGTTTAATAGTTAAAGTTATAGTTTTTTAGTTTAATAGTACTGTCAAATCGGCAAGTGATTTAAAGTTGTATAGCTAAAGATAGTTATGGCTATCACTACAGTCAGAGTTACATATTAACATTATTGGTGCTATAGCTTAGTTGAAATTTTAAATGTAATAGCTGGTACAGTTAGTATTGTAAACAATATAATTATATATTATATATTTACTATATATTGTTAAAGGTATATGCACATAACTAAAGCCATATGGTCAAATAAATATTTAAATATATGTAGTTAAATGTGTTAAAGAGCACATACCGATTGTTTCAGGCTGATGTAGCGTGACTCCTCACACTTCCTCTGTTCACTACAGCAGCTCAAACAGTTTCAGAGCATTTCCTCATTCAGTCTCTCAGTCAGCAGTTTGAACAGTAGCAGAGCTATGGATAAGAGTGGAATAAATGGCGATAATCCATACCTTTTGCAGAAGGATCATGTAATGATACTAAAAACGCAAAAAGTAAAGTAGCTTAAAAATGGCAAAAATACAAAAACAAATTCTGGACTGCTGAGAACAGCAGAAGGACTAAAATACAATACTAAAAAGTGTGTATGTGCTGGATGAGGGAGGGCCAAAATGCACCACACAAACCCTCAGACACATACACACACACACACCATTGGACAGATGCTCTCGCACACTCACACACACACACATACACACACAGTTTCCTCTGGCTGTTAATCCTGAACAGGTTTCCCTCTGCACTTGCACAATCCCACTTAGAGAGGCTTCAGTTTACACACTGGTGATTATTATGGAGTGTAAATCTGTAAATCTGTGGCTGAAATATTTTTTAAGGAAACAATTTATTACATCATTAAATGAGAAGAAAATTCCACAATGTCAGAGTAGCACATGGGAGGCTGTAGAGCCCTCTAGCCCATACTTGGCATTGGGTATGGTATGTTCTTTTTCATTCAATATTTTTCCATAAGAGTATACACATTGCACACTTTGGAATTTACAGTAAATAGTTGTACTCTTCAGTGACTCTACTTGGCCCAACCACCAAATGAAGGGTATTAGTGATCATTTAAGAAGTCCACATTTTCTATGATGATGTAGGCATGCAGTTAGTGACATGCAATTCACCCACAGTCAGGTTTCCAGAAATAGTTGGGATATTTTGTAAAATGCAATTAAAAATAAAGAATTAGTTAATCCACTTGAACATTTCACTGACCAGTTTTATTATGTTTAGATTTGGTGCTTAAAAAAAGTCCAAAAAAAGTTGGGATCAAAGTATATTTATCATTGTGTTACTATCAATTTTTGTTTGATTAACCTTTTTAATCAATTGGGACCAGAGGATACTAATTGGTTTGCAAGAAAATTCTTGCCAATTCTTGTTTGAAACGGGACAAAAAAAAATTTGGGCTATATTTATAGCATGGCAGTTTTCTTGAAATGCCATCTGAGGACTCAAAGACATTCAGCTGTGATTTTCAACCTTGCCTAACGTGGAGTGATTTTTCACTGGGATTGATTCTTCTCTCAAAATTATGTACATTAATGGTGAAAGACGATTTATTGTCAAGTTGCATTGAGAATTTTTCTTTTTTTTTCAATTTTCTTAAGAGATTTGGCAGAGAGGTGAGGTTTTGAATAAGCGTACGTAGGATGTTCATTTTACACATTTTATATCAACCTGTTTATAGTGTTTCAAAAGAGTGTTGCTTACATATATTGTATAGTATTTTTAAATTTAAAATTATTTTAAAGTGGTTGTGTGTATCATATTCTTCACATTTGATATTTACAATATACAAACAAGTTTTGTCCAGTTTACAAACAAGTAAATATTTTCTTTGAACTTTTGTCCGTTAAGTAAAACTTCTTTAAATAAATAAATAAAGCAAATCACAGGTAAATATTTTTATTGCCTTTTACAAACATGTCGTGGTAATTGACAACATTAGGGGTAAACAAGCAAGTTTATTTTTTTCTGTAAGCTATGACTTTAAGACACAGTTTGATTATGTAACGCTCAGATTTGGGTACTAAAGGGGACAACTGACAGCATCAGCAAGGGAGAACACCTTTGTTTGTTTGTGGTTTCTCAGAGTTCTCCCCTTTCCTCCATTCATCTCTTTCTCTTGGTGCCCAGCTGCCTCCTTTTCTCCTTGCTCCCTTGCTCATGCTCCCTCGAGTAAACACTCGGCATCGCTTTACCATCACATGAAAAGAGTCTTTAACACAGTGTCCACACTGTTTACACAAAGGCTCCAGTTCTGGAGGGTAGCAGTCCACAATGATCCACACAAAACAGTATCAGTACAGCGCCCCCTAGTGCTGGGATCAGTATCATAATTTAGAATAGTATCATTTATTAAAAATTAAGGTAATAAAAATTAACATCCACACTGGGTCGTGTCTTGCACAAAGGCTCCAGGGCAAAGTGGTCTGCTGAGGAACAATATCAACACAGTACAGACAGTGGTTCAGAATGAGTGTAAATACTGTAAAATAGTATAATAATATTTATCAGGAATATTATGGTTAGACAATTTATATCCATAACCTCAAGCAGATTTTTTGGGGGAAAATGTCAGTATAGTTCCACTATAGACAAGGCTGGTATTTTTAATATTTAAACCCAGTAAGTGTGTTGCAGTCATAATTTAGACACTAGGAATCTCTATTTAAAATAAATAAATAAATTAAATGTTTGGAAGAAGATTCTAAGATGTTTTGCTAAAATAACATACTTATTGAGTTTAACGTGGAGCTTCGTTTTTGTAGTGTGTTAATCCATCCGTCCAGAGCAAGGGATTAAGTGTCTGAAATGTGGGAAAACCCGAGGGGGGAGAGCGAGAGAGAGAGAGAGAGAGAGAGAGAGAGAGAGAGAGAGAGAGAGAGAGAGAGAGAGAGAGTTAGGAGGTTCCGGTTTGGCTTAAAAACCCAACAATCCCCCCTCTATCAGAACTCTCCATCTAAAACCTGGATCTGAGCTTATATCACATAACACAGACCACACAGACTTTACACACACTATACTTTGTAAACATTATACATGTAGTGTATAAACATTGTGTACACATATAGTAACCACTACCCCTAGTAACATACACACTGTAAACACTATTACAAACTGTGTTCTGTCCTGATATTTTGTTCTCTGTACTACATTATTTGTTTCCTTCTCTCCTTTTTTACTATTCACTTATTAATGCTGATTTGTGGCATTAGGGGTGCCCCAGCTATGAAGGCTGGGATAACTGCAATTAGTCGACTCCGGAGCAAACACTTTCTGTATCTTTATATTTATTTGTTTATTTTATTATTATTATTCTCTGTGTATTTGTTTGAGCTCAACCCTGAAACCAGTTTCCATACTGCTGTATATGAACAACTGAGAACAACTAATTATGGTTAGTGCGTATTTTTCTGCTATATCTTGCAATTATGCTGAATAAATATGATCATATAATCATCACATAAGCATTAACATCTTGCCATGTGTGTTTTGCTGTGCTGGTCTGGCAGCTTGGTTGGTGTTTTTGCAAATGTATTTATGTACAACCAGGGGCAGCGCTAGAAATCTTGGACTCCATGAAAAATTACAATTTTACAAATAGTTATGAGCAACTATTGCTAGGCTACTTAATATGGAGTTCATTCAATTCAAATGTTCATGTGTTGAGAGAACTTGCATGCATCACAGTGTCAGTATGGACGTATAACAGATTCTGTGTTATGCACATCATGGATTCTCCGGCAAACATCATCAGTAATCAAGACAAAACAGTTATTAGGATGAAAATTATGTAGGCTAATATTTTATCTTAGCCTAGTAATTTATCACACAAGTTCAGCTTTCTAGCACCTGTACATTTGAGATCCTTTGAAAATACGGTTTGTGAGTTATGTTTGGGACTAGGGAGGGTTTTGTCTCCCATAGAGTTCAATGTGATTCAGAGCGTGCAAAGTTTGTCAAAAATTTGTTCTGTGATTAACTCGTCATGACAAAATCAATTATTGCTCAAACTGCAGCTCGATCCCCAGAGTGTCCTTGTCACTACGGTTTGCTTAGTTAAAAATTTTGAGCTATAAGCATTTGTTTGGAGGGTGTACCCCTTGTAGGAATTCATTGAATTCTGAATATCTCAGTCCTTCAGCTGTGTGTGCGTGTGTGTGAGAGAGAGAAATGGAGGGGGGGGGGGTCATTTGTAAGGTGGAAATCCAAATAACGTTGTTGTTTTTAATGTGGACATCTTAATAAAATCATGGGTTACTTAAAGTGGAATTTTTAAAAAGGTGGCAATCAAAATGTATTGGTGGTCTTTTTAAGGTTTTAAAGGTTATTTGAAGTGATCATTTATTTGAGGTGGGATTCTAATTTTGTCAGTCAAAGTATATTGGCGGTCTCTTTAAACTGGTGGTATTTTAAAGGTAGTATTGGATAGATTGTTCTATAAATTTAAAGTCAAAGCCATTAAGCAGCATATAAGCTAATGTTGCAATGATGCTAGCAATGCATGACAAGCCAAATTCACAAGTTCTTGAACTTTCACTCTGTAGTTGTAAATTGTTATCTTGATAATCCAACCAGGTTAATACGAAATGTATCTAATTTTTATAACCGGACTTTATAGTTCACCTCACCACCACCATCAGTCCTGCCAAGTGACGGCTCAAGTATGTACCTGCGTGGTAACTGACAGCTGAGCTGATCATTCCCGAAGCCATGCACATTTCATTTTCATGCTCTGCCAGAATCAGACTGTATGATTTAGTAAAAAGAGAGAGTGGTGAAATGACTAATTAAATAATTCGAAAAATTCTTATAGAAAATCACAACCATGTTTAATTTGCTTATTTTAACAGGTGAAATTATATGTTCTATTTCAAAAGCCTACACAAAGGCAATACTATTAAAATTATATTTATTTCCCTCAAAAGGCTCCCTGTCAGTGCCAGGCCCTTAGAATCTTCCAAACTTATCTCTCTGCCCCCCTCACCCAGCGGCGCCACTGTGTACAGACTTGATGTTTACCCATAGACACCTGAGGTCATGACAACACTTAATATCTTACACACTCATAAATACTGAGTGTTTTGTAAAACTGCAGCTCCCTTTTAGAAATAAGAATTATGACAGAGAAATTCCCTGAATTAATCTTCCCTCCTCATTTTCATGCATCTCTGTAGTTCATTTTATAATCTGAATATATTATTAACATTAAATATTTGATGCTACATTTGCTACACAGCTGTGCTAAACCAATCTTTGACTATTTGTGTGTGTGTGTGTGTGTGCTATTTTTGTGCAGAAGTACGATTCAATATTGAATTTCTTTTTTTAGTTTTAGTGTTAAGATCTTGTGTAATAGACAGATCAGTGCTCTCTGTTTATCTGACCATTAGCCGTTTTTTTGTTAAATGCAAAAATCTGGTAGTCCTCTTTCAATCTATTCATTTTCCCTCTTGCTTTATTAATCTCTATTATATCACCCTGTTTAAACATTAAAGCACTGTGCTCTTTGAAACGAATATATAATGCCTTTGCAGAGTTCAAAGATCAGCAGTTCACTGTGGTCAGCTGGGTGCACAGTAAATAAATGTGGTTTTACAGGACTGTTTTTTCAGCAGAGCAGAGCTAAACCTGGGCTACGAAACAATTAACTTTTCTTAATCATGGCTCAACAGGAGTACAAAAAACTGACTGATAAACTCTTCATGTACAAAGGAATGGTTTATAATGTAGATGACAGACTTAATCAGAGCCTCGAGTACCTGGACAGTTTGCTGGATTTTAAGATCAAGGACGATGATTTGTTTGTTGTCACTTTCCCTAAATCTGGTAAGTGAGGTCTCTGGGTTTTGTTAAAATCCTTAGTTAATTAAATTTCTAATAATAAATCCACAGATCAAGTTGATTTAATTCCAAATTTTAAGACTGAGTCATATCATAGATAAAACATAATTTATGGTGTTTCAGCATGTATCAACTATCCTGTATTTTATTATTTATATAAGCAATTTAACTGCAATGTTTTTCATATTGTTGTATAAAAGCTACAAAAGGCTTTCTTACGTTTTTGAGACACTGTCTCCTAGCACTCTATATAACATGCACAAGGCATTTATTTGTTTGATTGTTTGTTTGTTTGTTTGTGGGGTACCTGTGTTCCAATTCACAGTCTAAAAATAATGCTTGAGGGAAATATGTTCTTTACAAATCAATTGATTAAATAAATAGAGAATATAAAACATAGGAAATCACTTCTTCCCTCAAACATTCAATGATAAAATGTAGATATCCATGTAGATATGAAAAGGAGGGCGGCACGGTGGTGCAGCAGGTAGTGTCGCAGTCACACAGCTCCAGGGACCTGGAGGTCGTGGGTTCGATTCCTGTGACTGTCTGTGAGGAGTTGGTGTGTTATACCCGTGTCTGTGTGAGTTTCCTCCGGGTGCTCCGGTTACCTCTCACAGTCCAAAAACACACATTGGTAGGTGGATTGGCAACTCAAAAGTGACCGTGAGTGTGTGTGTTGCCCTGTGAAGGACTGGCACCTCCTCCAGGGTGTATTCCAGCGTTGTGCCCAATGATTCCAGGTAGGCTCTAGACCCACTGTGACCCTGAAATGGCTGTTACAGATAATGGATGGATATGAAAAAGCTTAAATATTAAGCACAAATGAACATTACCAAGACTATGACCTATGTGCTGCTATTTTAATTACACATCTTGATCTCTACACCACTTTACACTGATGTATCTGTCTGAGATAATTGCTCTCTTATAATCTTATGTAATACCACAGGGTGATTTATTGAGAACAAGATGACTTGCAAATTGTAAATGAGAAATTAATTCAGATTACTGTTGTATGATGAAAAATAAGGGATATAGACCTTATTATTATTATTAGTTTTATTATTAATAGATCCCATATTTCTTATTGATACTGTAATCCTTGATTTTAGATATGAAGTGTGTTCAAGGACTCAAACAAACCTTCTGTTATAGTGTAAAAGCTAAACGTTATACTGTAATATAATTGTTGGCAAATATGTGCCTCTTGTACTGAAAAAAAATACTACTATTTGGCACCCAAAGCATGCTTCTGAGCTAAAAATGTACTTTTAGGAATGTAGGAATCATGTCATCCTTTCATTTCTGTATTCATTTGTCCTGTTTCTCCTTAGGTACCGTATGGACGCAGAGGATTATAACTCTCCTGTACGAGAATGATTTCCCAGAATTGAAGGATGAGCTGATACCCAAACAAATGCCTTGGCTAGAGTTTAGGAAGATAGAACAAGATTATAACATCCGCCGGTCTCCAAGACTGTTCTGCTCCCACCTTCACCAGCACCTGATACCCCTCGGCCTACAAGGGAAAGGCAAGGTGAGCAATGGAATTCATTTGAGTTATTAAAATTATGGTCAGTGAGTGTTCAAGGTCAATCAACAGGGTCAACGTTACAATGCATTGCATGAGAAAATAAGTCAGCTAAAAATCTCCAATAAATACATTAGTCATGATGAAAAAAGGATTATCATGAAACAGTAAGTACATTGGGAGGGTGTTAATAAAGTGGCCAGTGAGTGAAATTAGAAGTGGAGTGTTTCTAATATAGTGGCTAGTGAGTAGATGTAGAAAGGGGTGTTTCTCATAAAGTGGTCTGTGGGTGTAAGCAGAAGGGGTTGTTGCTATTAAAGTGGGTAGTGAGTGGAAGTAGAAAGGGGGTCGTTTCTAATAAAGTATTAGGTGACACATTCACAAACACTGATGGATTATAATTTTTTTTTTCAGATCATCTACGTGACACGGAACCCAAAAGACATCATGGTTTCATATTTCCATTTCTCTCAGATTATGACGAGATTTGACACTTGGGAGACATACAACGGGATGATTGAGAAATTCTTCACTGGAGAGAGTCAGTCATTTTATATATATATATATATCATTTGTGTGTTGCATTCAAACCCAGAAGTAACCCAACCTACTCCCTCTGTGTTTTAGTCATGTTACATTAAGTCACATATCAGCTGCTCACAGGTCATTCTAGTCATATTCTCTATTTAAGGTCTGTCGTGTTGTCTGTGTCTTGTAGTACTTTGCCATTGTTAGTCTTAGTGTTCATGGTTTTTGCCTGTAGTTTAGTTTAGAGTTTATTTTTCAGCATTTGCTTTCACATCCATGTTATCCCACATTGTCTGAGAATCAGCTTATTTCAGTTTTTGTACAAACAGTAAAAATCTATGAAAGATGCAACATAGCCTAAAGCCTAAAGTAGTACATTTTAAAAATCAAAACTCATAAATTGGAGCCCACTATTATCTATTTATATATTTAGTTATCTATAGTGTGGTGTGGTATTAGAGGCTAATTATACTGTTGTAAGTTTTCTGTTTATTTCCTGTTCAGTGTTGGGTGGCTGCTGGTTTGATCATGTTAATGGATGGTACAACAACAGAGACAAATACAACATTCTGTTTCTCAGCTACGAGGAAATGATCAAGGTCAGAATCCCCTCACACAGTTTCAATTATTTAATTTTCATTCACTTTCATAAATCTGTTGTTTTTTTGTCTTTGAATTTTGGAAACTGATCTAAGATTTTTTATAGATTTCATTTCCAGTCAAAACATCCATTAAGTCTAATTTGTTACTTTGTCATGAGACATTTGTGAAATCAGAAAATAATCCCCTTGTGTAGGGATCTGGAATGCCATAATTCAAACAATGAATTCAAAACAATTGTGTCCAATAGGAAATGAGCTGAGGAACATGCCTATTTGACAGTCCTCAAATTGGGGCTTAATGCATAAATTCAGATTTGAGCAAACCCAAAACTGCAAGAACAACTCAACAATACAGGTCTGAAAGGACGTGGTGCTGTCAAGTAATAGACACAAAAGAACATTGAACACCAAAAATGGAAGGCAGTAATGTGTTTGTGCACTTCATGCAATATATAACTGTGCTTCTGTCAGTTCGATCTGCTCTCAGTGGTTTCCTTGTCATGAAACAGTTGAAACAAATTTTAACTTGTGTCTAGTCTGTTTCAATTTTCAGTCTTTTTCTCTTGTACACGTCTCCCGGATTTTCTCAGTTTGATTGTCTTGTGTTTTCTTTTCCAGAAATTGTGGCATTTTATGTATCCTGGTCTACAACCATGTTTTTTTCTTTGTTCTCAGTTTAGCAACAGAAGCATGTTTATGGATCTAAACTTTAGCTTCTGCAACACTTCCTGTATTTTACATAATATTACACAGTTACCCTATTATATTCAAATTTATATGCACTAAGGCATGAGTCTGTCATAGAGATACAGTAGAAATGAAACCAAAACACTCAGTGAAAGTTCCATGCGCTCATATTACACTCAATTTGACCATATGGAGCTCTGATGAACAAGAGCAAATGTTTAAAACCAATTAGTCTGAGATTGACTGGAAGGAGAAAATGAAATGTTGATTGTGATGTTGATTGTGTCACAGCTATAATTCAAACTGTCTGTGTTTACTGTGTTTCAGGACCTGAGGGCAGCAGTGGTGAAGATTTGTCAGTTTGTGGGAAAGACTCTTTCAGATGCAGCTCTGGACAGCGTGGTGGAGAGAGCCAGCTTCAATTACATGAAACAAGACCCAAAAGCAAATTATGAGTTCATGTCAAGTACCGACAAGGTTCCAGGGAAGGGTGCCTTCCTCAGAAAAGGTAAACATTTCAGAATTACAAGCGGAACATTCATTATTTAAGCAAAAACATATATGATACTAAATTCTAAAACTGAAATCCAGTGTGGTAAGCCTCATTTCAAAATGAATTACAGTGTTCATTTTGTTATTTTATTATGTATTATTTCATTACTGAAGATTTATACAAAAAACTTTATGATAACTGTCCCCCTCCCCTCCCTTATTTAATGTATATATTTTGTTTAAGATGAAAATAAATGACATTCTCTACAGAAAACAATCTTAAATATGGAATTTTGTTCAGTTTTTATCTAGAATGGCACTGTGGCACTGTAGTGTTTCACACATCAAAATGTATGAGCATTAATACATTACAAATTAATACATAATGTAAATGCATTACTGATGCCCTGTGATGGACTGGCACCAGGGTGTATTTCTTGTATTGTCTTGTACTCAATGATTCCGGATAGGCTCCGGACACCCCACAACCTGGAACAAGATGAAAAAGTTACAGAAAATTAATCAATGAATCTATTTGTTTAACATACATTTCAAAATATATTAGATGTCTTTTGCAAAGGTAATTTTTTTGTATTCCCCCCCCCAAAATGTTACATATAATTTTAGCAAAAGAATACTGCCAGTATTTTGAACTGAAAAATAATAATGAATGCATTGTTTATTTGTTCTATGAAAATAATATATATATCATATATATATATATTATGCTGTAAATTTAGTTGATGTGCTATTTTTATAATGTCATATATTGTTGTTGTGTTGTTGTAGGGACAGTGGGTGACTGGAAAAACTATCTGACTGTAGCACAGAATGAATACTTCAACCAAGTATATCAGGAAAAAATGAAGGATATTCCTCTGGAGATTGTGTGGGATATCACTAAACAGAAGAACTGAAAAATAACAAACAATATTCACTCTGCAATAGTAAACACCCCTCTGGTGTACTGTGGGTGTCTGACTGCTGTGCTACTCATCATTAGACACTGAGCTCTACTGAAATTACAAAACTATTTGCTGCATTAAAACACCTATTGATCTGTCTCTATTTGTTGGTTTTCTACGTGAAAATAACTGAATAATAAATACTATACAGAGAAAACATTATATATTTTAACAAATTGATAGTTAACACTTGACTATAACAAGTGTTATAGTCACACATCTCCAGGGACCTGGAGGTTGTGGGTTCTAGTCCTGCTCCAGGTGACTGTCTGTGAGGAGTTTGGTGTGTTCTCCGTGATATTTCGGGGTTTTTTGCCGATAACAATTCTTGACGATATGAACAAAACACTGAAAAAAATTTTTTATAATTTCAAGAATGCACTAAAGCAATAAAATAAATGTTATATTAATATTAATAATATTAAATTAAATATTTAATATATATTAATAGTATTAAGAGCTTTCATTTTTTAAAAAGTTTTATTTTATTACAAATTCAACAGTTTTAAATTTTCAAATATAAAGAAGTGACAAAAGAAATAAGTAAACATTGTTTATATTGTAAATAATATATAAACAGCAAAAAGGTAAATAAGAAAACAAACACTGAATATTTGCTGTGCTGAGTCATTATGCGAACAAGTAAGAAGATCACGATTATCAAGATAGGTGTTTTGTTTTTTGTTTTTTTAAATATGACGATATCATCACGAACGATACGGTATGGCACAACCCTAGTCTGTGGTACTTGTAATACTCGTGATATAGCTCGCAATCACTTGTAATACTGTGTTAGGGCTTGAAGGTCATGCACATTCAGAAGTGTTTTCTGGCCTTGTCCTACATAGACTGAGATATCTTCAGTTTCCCTGAATCTTTTCACAATAACATTTATGAAGTTTGCCGTTAGCAAATTCATGACTAGGACTGAAATGACTAATTCTAGGATACAGACACCATGTTGAAAACACTGAGTTCAGGTGTTTAATCCATGGCCAGTATTAACAGTTATAGGAAGCTATAGTTTTAAGACTTTAAATATTGTAGTTAAAATTACTGTTGGAAATGTCAGGACTAAACACTTTGAGTTACTCTCATATAGCTAGAGGTTTATAGATGCATTGCTGTGTTATATGTAAATTTAGATAGCTAAATATAGTTCAGTTTATAATCACTACAGTCAGAGCTACCTATTAACATTATTGGTGCTACAGCTCAGTGAAAACTTTTAATGTAAAAGCTGCTACAGTTAATGCTATAAGCACTATAATTAAATGTTTTAATGTATAAAAAATAAATAAATATATATATAAGTAAAGCAATGTGCTTAAATAGAGAGTTAAAGGTATATGTATTTAAAAGTATTAAAGAGCACATACCCATTGCTACAGGCTGGTGTAGCATGACACCTCACACTTCAATACAGCAACGCAAACAGTTTCAGAGCATTTCTTCATTCAGCCCCTTAGTCAGCAAACTGAACAGCAGAACTTAGTGGAACAAATAGAGATAATTGAAGAAGGATCAGGAAGGATCAGGTAACAATACAAAAAGCAGTGAAGGTAGCTTAAAAATGTCAAAATGACAACAATATGTGTCTAAAAGTTTCTGGCCTACTGAGCACTGCAGAAAAAATTCTCAGAACCTTTATATTTGGCCTAAAATAAAGCATGTGTGTGTCTGCTTGTATGGGGCATTTTGCACTCCCTCATCTCCTCACACACACACATACATCTGTAAATCTGTTGCTGAAACATTTTTTAGAAAACAATTAATTACATTACATTAAATTAAAATATTCCACTATTTAAAATGATACTTGGGTGCTGTACAGCCCTCTACCCCATACTTGGCATTAGGTATGGTGATGTTGTGCCCCAGCTGTGTACTATTTCACGCAATATTTTTCTATAGGGAGTATACATATTGTCCACACTGGACCTTACAGTAATTGTTTGTTATCTTCAGTGAGTGTACTCCCCCAAACACAAACTAAAATATGTAGTGGAGATGAACAGGTTATTAATTTTTAATAAAAATAAATGATACTTTTTGGGACTTAATATGCCAAAAGTTATCTTATGCTGAAAGACCTATCTTCGCTCAGAGACATCCCCAAGAGATAACACCCAGAGAAGAGTCGGAAACTCTGGACCTTTTTATGGTCTCCTCTGTAATGCAAAGACACACAGACTCAACCTTGAGGTCTTCTCATACATCTTGGAAGACATTCCTTAATTCGTAAAGTTTATCTGGTGAACAAGTTGCCTATGGGTACAACTGTGTGAAATTAATTCCATTTAGACAATCAAAACGGGTCGAATTAATTTACATGTGTTTAAAGTCACTTTTTTATATGAACTTATAGGAACCAAGGTAGCCACATACTCTGTTATTTGGTTAAAAATGAAGTAAAACATGGTTTGTCTGAATGATATTACTTTGTGTTCACATATAAGCTCTAATATTGCAAAAGTATGACTCAGAATTATGGGGTAGTCATTCAACAGGGCTCATCTTAAAGTCTTTGTCTTATCAAGTGTCATAAATTTTATGTGATGTCACTACAAAAAGATACATGAAAATGCCAATCAGGGGCAAGAGATGGGCCAATCCCCAATCCCTGAGGACCAATCAGGTATTCAAACTGGGTTTTCTAAATTCTGGTTAAAAACCAGAAGGAGAGACCTGCGTGGATGTGTCTCTCACAAGGCAGCAGATCAGCAATGACGGAGAATCCCCACAGAGAACTTCAGAACGCCACCAGCTCTGAGGACCAGGACCCCACCCGATATTCTGTGGGCCCTCCAGTGAGGCCCTGGGACCCGCCCAGGCCCAAAGACGCCAACGGGGGTCTTGTGACCGCCCTAGGAAGCACACCAGGGTGTAAAACGCGAGGAGAAAAAAATAAAAATAAAAAAATAAAAAAGCAAAGCAAAGGGTGAGCCCCATGTCCCCTCTGCTCTGCTGTTGCCCTCTTAAGAGGAGGAGCAACTCTGGACTAAGTAGCCATGTGATGGGCGGGCTGCATGCTCTCATTGGCCAAGGCAGATTCCAATAGAATGAGGGGAAAACGGGGCACTTTGAATTTGTAAACATTCCAATATGTTGCCTTTAGTACATGTATAACAACGTATAAACATAGTATGTTTTCAGTAGTATTAGTGTGAGCTTTGTTAATAGTAAAATACTATATATTTGAGCAACACAGGAAATGTCAATGTATTTTAACTGATTTATTTACAACAACAGTATATAAATACAAATGGCTAATTTATTTACAAAAAGGTCACATCCTATATATTTAAGTACAGTATTGGTATGTACATATGTAGGTTAACAGTCATTTGTTTCTATAGTGCAGAATATGAAATAAGTAAGAAGTCTGAATTATATACTGGATTGTGGATCAATTTGTAATGAATGTAATAAATCTTGACCATAGCAGTACAGTAGTATTGTATATTAACTATAAAAGTCATTGAGAGCAAATACTGCTGACTACCATGATAGATTGTCTATATGGATGTACTTCTGTTATAAATATCAGTGTCCATGTGAAAAAAAAGTCAGTGGTCCCCCTGCTCCTCTTGCTCAAGTTGTGGTCTTTGAATGGCTGGTCTTAAAGTAACCTTGAAGGAGCTGCTCCCTGTGCTTCGGCTGGTAAGAGACACGTTGCTTGTCGACATCCGGCAGACGGTTCCAGAGAGCAACGATGTCGGCAACCTGCTTCTCAGAAAGACAGGCTTCATCGCGCAAGTCCACCAGGAACCTGGCCAGCCTCACCACACACTCGTAGCCTGGCGCTCCACCCGTCCCTCTGAAAACCTGACAAGATGAAGACATTCAGGTTAATTGTGCTCCCATCTCCATTTATGGTTAAATGCTCAGATAGTGTAAAACACAAAAGCACTTACTTCTGGAGCTTGAAAGGGGAGGACTGGGTCTACGGAAGCATCTTCAGATTCACCTTCTGAATGGACTCACCTAATGACAGAGGGCCAACAGTGGGGTCATTGTCCTCCACTCCGACAGAGGACTCAGAGAGAGAGAGCTTCATCAAATCCTGCGTCCTCCCATTCGGACAGGTCATCAGCTGCATCTGGGTCCCGGCTGATATCGACCCTCAGCTCCTTGCACTGCTGGGAGAAGAGGTACTCGATGCCAATCAGCTCACCTGAAACAAATAATCACACAGCTGAGTGAAAATAGTTTGGCTTTATGGTTATAGCACAATGAGTCACGTTCAAAAATGTTACCTGTATACTCTGGGCTTGGTGTAATCCTCAACCAGTTTACAGCCCAGCATCTCCTCACTGAGCTGGTTGAGGGCATGCTGCAGGTGGCCAGTATAACACTGCAGCACCTGCTCCGACTGGTTCACAGCTGATGCAGCGTGGTCCTCGTTCCACCTCACCAGCCCTTCCAGGAGGTATGCCTGGAAGTTCTCTGCATTGGCAGAACTGCCTGAAGGACAAATAAAACATATTTAAAAATCACTCCACCATGAACTCACATGCACACAATCAAAGTTCAGAAGAAGGGGGAGGAGAGAGGGGAAAAAAAAAACCCTCACCAGGAATGAAATGATGGTGAAGGTGGAATGACTCCAGGGATGTGGAACCACATGCACAGTGGTACATGGGAAGAACGACCCCTCCTTTGGTCACCTGCCCCGTCCAAGGATCTTGGATGCAATCGAGGTGTTGCTGTTGTGTCCCAAATGACATTCATCCGTTCCTTGTCCAACAGGGGGACGCCCATCGTGTCCTTGATGTCTTTAAAAGCTACCAGCAGCTGATCTATGAGCTCCTTGGTTGCTCGTGCCCCACGTGTGTGCCTTAGCGCTCAGCTTGGCGTTGAGCTCGTTGTCTGTCAAGTGAGCGATGCCCTGCTTCCCTTTTAGCTCTGACAGAACAGCCTCTCGCAGACGAGCCACGTCCCCAGCATCCCACTAGAAAACGCAGGCAGACAGCTTTGCCATGAAGATGCCGTAGAGCTGGTGACTGTCTGTGGTGACTCCCACAGCAAATCTTCATTTGCCACGCGTCCAGTCTGATAAGCTCCTCCCACTCGTGGAACATGTCAACCACTCTCAATCCCCCTGTTTTAGTGCAGCAGTCCCTGTACACGTACAGGAGCTTGGGCAGAGGGACTCCAGCGTCTTGGTAGCGCCCCATTAGCCCCACTGCCATGGGCAACAGCCCGTCTCCCTCGTGGGTTGTGAGTACAGACATGAGGACCTGTCCAAACTTATTTCCCACGCTGGTGACCCAGGCTGCTGTCCCAGCGGCATCTCCAGCCAGTTTCTTTGTCACCTTGAACAAAAACACAAACAGTGTACTGCGTCCACCCTAGTGCTTGGCTATATTTTAACACTCACACAAAATGTATTTAAAAAAAAAAATTATATATATATATTTTACCTTTTTTTGAACCCATCTTTAAGACTTTTCAACCCATCGTTCCAGAGACCTGGAACTTCTTACACACAGCAAGGTAGCGCATTGTGTTGGTCATCCAGGTCTCGCTGTACTGCTCTTTAAGCTCTTTTAAGGTACAGCGCAGTGGTGCTGTTGCCAAGGGATCGCTCGCGCATCAGCCGGACCACTTTCACGTCACAGGACAACCTGTTAAACACATACACAAACATGGTTTACACATGTGTCACTGTAGCGAGTGCTTGAAGAATAACTGCTGTGTGCATACCTGTACGTGAGAATGGCTGGAAACAACGCACGGTGTGCAGGATCTAGCTGCTCCAAGACATCCCGCGACCATCCCGCCACCTTCTTGTGACAGCGGCGACACTCGAAGTACTCCGTGGCCAAGTAGTAATCAAATCAAATTTATTTATATAGCGCTTTTCACAACTGATGTTGTCACAAAGCAGCTTCATAGAATTCCAGTAAGACAAAGATTTGACATGAAATGTAAAAAACACTTTGAATGATATGTAAAACCTGAGCAAGCCAGGGGCAACAGTGGCAAGGAAAAACTCCTCCAGCTGAGGAAGAAACCTTAGGAGGAACCAAGGCTCACAAGGGGTGACCCATACTCCTCTGGTCAATCTACTGGTAATAATAGTTAGTAGTCCATGAGAACTTCAGTGTAGGGGCAGCTTCAAGGCACAAGGCAAGGTTGCTGGAGCGTGGGCAGCTGATCTGAAGCGTGGAGGAGGATCTCGACAGTCATCCATCAGTGTCCAGACGGACAGGTGGGCAGTCGCTTACTCGGAAGGATGTAAAGGGATGGAATTTTGAACTTTTTTGTGTTTGTAAAGTAGAAAATATGAAAATTTCCAGAGTGTGGCTAATGACTCCGGCAGATCTGACTATGACAGCTTTAACTAAAAGGAGAGAACCAGAAGGACAGACACGGGAGCATCCTGAAACACTGGCATCCATCCGCTCCAACGTCAACAAACCTGAGTGATCGCGAGAAGTGACATGACGACAGCACCAGCGTCTCAGTTTACTATAATTCCCTGTGTCCATGGACCCCCCGGATCTGCCGCCTTTATCTATGGGGGAGCATTAGCTACCAAAAGAAACTAAACAAATTAGTTTTTAGCCTAGATTTGAAGATTGTGACTGTGTCTGAGTCCAGAACATTTTCTGGAAGATCATTCCAGAGTTCGGGGGCTTTATAAGAAAAGGCTCTTCCCCAAGCTGAGGCCTTCTGAATTCTGGGAACAATTAAAAATCCAGTATTCTGTGATCTGAGTAAACGTGGAGGCTCATAATAGGAAATTGCATCTTGAAGGTATTCAGGAGCAAGCCCATGTAGAGCTGTATATGTTAATAATAAAATTTTGTAGTCAATGCGGAATTTAACAGGCAGCCAATGAAGTGATGAAAGAACTGGGCTGATATGTTCAAATTTTCTAGTTTTAGTGAAGACCCTAGCTGCAGCATTTTGAACTAGTTGAAGTTTACTTAAATTGCTGCTGGTGCATCCTGACAGTAGTGCATTACAGTAGTCAAGCCTTGAAGTAATAAAGGCATGTACTAATGTTTCTACATCCTGAAGGGATAAGGCATTTCTAATCTTAGCAATACTGCGAAGATGTAAAAAAGCTGTCCTAGTGATACTGCCCATGTGTTGATCAAATAATAAATCCGCGTCAATTATGACAAAGATTTTTTGCTGCTGAACCAGGATTAACTGGAAAGTCAGCTAGATTTAAAATTAAATCTGATAATTTATTTCTTGCCACTTTTGGACCCAAAAGCAGGACCTCTGTTTTGTTGCTGTTTAGAAGGAGGAAGTTACGCAACATCCAGCCTTTCACGTCTTTTACACAGTCCTCTATTTTCTTTAATCTGTGTTTTTCCCCATCGGGCTTGACTGAAATATACAATTGCGTGTCGTCTGCGTAACAGTGAAAGTTAATGTCATGGTTTCTTACAACTGTGCCTAGCGGTAACATGTATAATGTAAACAATAATGGTCCTGTATAATAAATAATTTAATCCTGTGGCTTGAGTTTGTTGTCCAATATTCTCAATTTTATTATTAAAAAAGGCCATAAAATCTTTACTGGTGAGAGTTGCTGGAATTAGTTCTTCGGAACCTGCTTGATTTTTTGTAATTCTAGAAAACACACTAAACAGTGCTCTTTGATTATTTTTATTATTGGAGTTCAGCGAGGCCAGATATGCTGAGCGAGCTTTAGTGAGGGCATTTCTATACTCTATAAGGCTGACCTTCCAGGCAGAATGGAACACTTCCAGCTTGGTTGATTGCCATTTCTGCTCTAGTTTCCGTAATGGTTGTTTTAAAGTACTGTAGGTTGTTTTTTTATTATACCATGGTGCGAGCTTTTTCTGTCTTATACTTATGTTTAAGTGGTGCTACCTTTTCTAAAGTAGATCGACAGGTATTTTCTATGTAATCAGTTAGTACATCTAGGTCCATTGGGTCTGATGGAGTTGGAACTGGGGTTGATAGTTCTGGGAGGTTTTCTATAAATTGTAGGGGGTAGATGGTTTTATTATACGCCTTGTAGAATAGCGAGGGTTCTTACATATATATTACGGCTAAGACGTAGCTCATATGAAATTAGGTAATGGTCGGAGATTGCTGAGGATTGCGGTAAGATATTAATTTTGTCAATGTTATGACCTAGTGTCAGAACTAAGTCTAAAGTGTGACTGCAGTAGTGTGTAGGCCCTGTTACATTTTGAGTAATACCAATATTGTCTAAGATTGAGGTAAATGCATTTTAGTGGGACACTTCCCTTCTCAAAATGGATATTGAAATCTCCTACAATTATAACTTTGATTCCACACCGCTAGGTTTGTAGCAAAAATCGCTGAATTCTTTCAGAAATTCTAAGTAAGGCCCTGGTGGTCTGTAAATGTTGCATAATAAAAATGCGTCCTTTTTTGTGACCGGATTTGTAATAGTGGAGAGAACCTCGAAAGAAGAGAAGGTGTCACATTGTTTAAGATTAATTTCTTGGGTATTTTGGTAAATTACACATACTCCACCTCCTTTGCCCGATACCCTTGGGCTATGTGCATAATTATAGCCTAGGGGGGTGGCTTCATTTAGTGCTGAATATTCATTTGGTCTAACCCACATTTCCGTGAGGCAGAAAACATTGAATTTATGATCACTCATAATATCATTTACGATGAGTGCTTTTGAGTTTAGTGATCTTATGTTGAGAATTTTAGTTCTGAGGTGTTGCTGCTAGGTGTTGTGTATGATTTATTATTGATTAAGTTGCTGAAACAGGCTGATTTTGTTTTTCTACTTTTACATTTTAGTTCAGGGGAAAGACAGTCTCAATACAGTTGAACCTGGGTGACGCCTCAAGACGCAGACGGTCGGTTTAGCCTGTCTGTCTGCGGCCTGGTCCTGGCTCTGGATTGTAAGCAGCTGTCTACACTACTCTGCTGACTAACTAAAAGACTATGTGCTATGCTGCAAGAAAGTAAGGCAGCACCCTCCCACGTGGGGTGGATATCATCCCTACCTATAAGACCAGGTTTGCCCTCGAAATGTAACCAATTGTCTATAAAGCCCACTTGATTTTTGGAACACCACTTGGACATCCAGCAGTTTAACGCCGAAAGTCTGCTGTAAGCTTCAGCGCCACGCCACATTGGTATGGGACCAGAGCAGATTACGGCATCGGGCATAGTCTGGGCCAGTTTAATCACCTCTGTAATATTACCCTTAGTTACCGCAGACTGCCGCAGACGAATATCATGGGCCCCTTAATGAATGACTTCCCTCGAATATCTCCTATTAGCCAACAGTCTAAGGTTGCCACTAATATCCGGCGCTCTGGCTCCCGATAAACAGCTAACTGTTACTGCCGGCGCCCCTAAAGGAGTAGCCAATTTCACGTGTCGAACAATAGAGTCTCCAATAACCAGAGCACTCTTAACATGCTCCTCAGCAGGTGCTTCACTGAGCAAACCTGTTTGACACGCGAATCGGAGGGGCGTGGTGGGCCAGCTTTGGCCTCAGCATTAGCATCAGCCTTAGCTTTCCGGCTATGATGCCGAGACGCGAGACGTCACCCATTCAGCCCGCTGTGAGGGCCGGAGTCGAGGGGGTGCTAACACTCCCTAAGGCACCCGGAGTTGCTAACGCTGAATCTCACCGTTTATCCCTTGACAATAATAAGCTCCGGATGCGCACTTCTAGCTGGTCCACTTTATCCACCAGAGAGCTAACTAGGTGACACTTAGTACAAACACAACCACTATCATTGTCGCTAGAGGTGGAAAAGGGGGTTAAACTAAACATGCCACACTCTGAGCAGGCAAAACAGCCAGTAGTAGCCATGGAATTGCAGGTACTTACTGCTTTTAGTTGATTTTAGTAACTTACAACAAGAACGATACTCCAGGGTCCGGTGGCAGTTTTAGTGCCTCTGTAATAAATGTTCCTGCGGAGACAATCTAAAAGATAGATATATGGATGGTTAGTAGGTTATAAAAACAGATATAAATACAGAAATAACAGTAGAAAGGAGTAAACAGGAAAACCCGAGGGATCAAAACAGCTTCTTCCAAACAGGTACAGGAACAGCCAAACGGGTTGCCAGATCAGTCAGGTGGTTAGTACCAGCTGTCCAAGTCGAGCAGCCTCCTGATTGTCTTGTACAAGCCGCACGACGTCAGGCGATGAGCAGCGCAAAGGCACTCTGGCTGCTGGCACAACAGTCTGACTTCCCCAGATACGGTAGGGCATCCAAAGGCAGAAGGGCCAGGTGAAGAAGGCAGCAGGGGAAGCCGGAGGCTGGTCATTAAGGACATTACACAGAGGAGGATACCACCACATCCGGAGTTGCTCGGTTAGAACAGCTCTCCCTGCACCATCCCTCTTAAACATGGCATGGCTGATCCACTCATGCTGCTCCTTAGGAAGATGTTGTTTCCAGCTCACTGGAAGCACAGGACCTTACAGAAGACATGACTGTCAGTATGTGTTCACAAGTACATTGTTATAAACATAAATCACCAAGCAAAACAATTCGAAGTGACCTGACCTCAGGAGACACACAGGGTGCCTCCCTCTTCTGAGTAGCTTTCCTCGGCAAACGACTTGGGGTCACTGGGGGGAGGTGTCATTGCAGCACTCTGGCTCACATGGACTGGAAAGGTCATCAGGACAGGTGATTGAGGGGCTGATGGAAGAGAAGCAAAAAGTGAGCAGACTGTCAAAAAACACCAGTTGTAGAAGTGTTTTTAAATGCGACGTTAATTAAAAGTGTAAATAAATGTGAAGTGTGGATGACTGAGTGAAGAAATAAATGTCAGGTGTTAAAGAATCCCAGTCAAAGCACAGTGATTAAATATTGCATACTACTACTCTAGCAAAGCAACAGGGCAGATAGGACGTGCACAGTAACAAACTAAATCTCCAGAACTACAAAGCAGAGCAATGTTTGATGAGCCACGACACTTACCGTGACCCCCTTGAGCATCACCTTTTGAGGTCTAATTAATACATGACATACAAAAAATTTCACATTAACCATGTGTTTCAAATATATTGTTAATTACACAAAAGCATCAGAGTTCAGAGAGGACAAACCTGATGTCTCCATCACCACTGCAGATGCCAGCACTTCCTCGTCACCAGGCAAGCTCTCTCTTGCTACCTGGGCTACTTCAGGTGTGGGTTGAAGGGTGACCTCACCGTCTGCCTCAAAGCAAAACCTGTCGTGAATCCATTCTGTAAAAACAATATTTTAAGACAAAAATAAAAAGATCAGACCAACATTCAGACCCAGAGATCATCAAATACAAAACAGTTGAGGGGCAGGGGGCTGAGGTGTTAAAATTCACAGCTGGTCTAAATAATTATATTTAAGCATAAGTACTACATCAGAGTGATCCAATAAGCAATCAACTGAAAGCCCTATTTAACATAACACATAACATGCTGACAATGGTGAATGGCTCCCGCTTAATGGGTCCATAATAGCTTGTTAATCATAACAATAGCAAGACAAGGCAACATAAATTCAGACATTTAATAGGCACACTGCAGAAAGAAAAAAAATGAGCATTACGTTGTATTAAACTAAAATTAATTTGGTAAACTGATCCAAGACATGATTACACACAGTGAAGAGGTTTAAAAAAGTCAGCATTAATGGAAATGGTCTCTTTAATACAACAAGTAGTTAGTGTTTTGTACACCTAATACATTCAATATTTTAATACTATACACCTAACAGTAATATAACTGACCATTTTAATACTAAACAACTAATGTTGCTTATAATAGAATATGTTACCACTAAACAACAACAAAAACAACTCAGGTATTATATTTATAATGGAGTATTTTAATGCGGAACAATAACTTGTGTTTTGAACACCTAATATATATTTTAATACTGTACACCTATTACATATAATAGAGTTTTTTAATACTAAACAACTAATGTTTTTGTACACATAATGCTTGTAATAGAATATTTTATCACTAAACAGCAACATCTTATGGGTCTTGTACACCTAACACAAAGTGCATATTTTATCACTAAGCAACAACAAATACAACTCAGATGTTTTACCCACGTTATAATAGTACTGAACTAATATTTTAACATCTGAGATTCCAAGAAATATAATTTAATCATGTAAACACAAACGTTTAACAAACCTACAACAAAAACTAACGTTACCAGAACACATTCCCTACAACTAACACTTACAGTTTTAATATATATTACAAAATTGGTGCAATTTAACTGAAAAAAAGCAGATTATAAAGATAATAGTGTTTACACAAGCTGTTTACTGAACGCTGGGCTTTATACAACGACACACGCAACAACAACGCTACTACCATAATCTTTAAACTCAAATCGTGAGGTTTTACTAAACTCTAAGCAATGAATGAGACCTAACACGTACCTTTCAATCGTTGTCTGTTCGCTGTAGAACTGAGAAAAGGAGAACGAAACGTTAGTACATCCCACTGTTTCAATTACGCACTCTATTTGCGTCTCCTGGCCAATCATTGCGCAGAAATTGAAACAATTGAAACAGGTCGAGTTGAAACAGGCCAATGAGAGGCATTAGAGAGGCGGGAATTGTGAAACACTTAAAGGCTAAGCACCAGCTCTATGAAAGTGTCAAACAAATAAATACAGTGGAATTTGAGTTCCTAACTTGTGTTTGTTGATAGTCAGAAAACATGTTATTTCTCACTAATTCAAGGAATAAGGTTTAAAAGACCGTTGGTCCCCCCAACGTTGTTCGGAAACTAATAGGAGTCTTGCATGTGACGTAGATGGTGGACAACAACTCTAGAAGTTGCACTTAATTTAATGCAAAATGACGAAAATGTGTGTTGTTTTTGGCTGCAATAGTTAAATGTACAGTGGGACATCTGTGCACAAATGGCCCAAAGATCCCAAAAAATCCAGAAAATGGACTAAATTTGTCAACTTTAAACGGGCACTTTGGAAAGGACCATCCGCTCACTCCGTTATCTGTAGCTCATTTCACTGGCGCTTTTCCAACAATATGGGCATGTAAGGAAACCAACGAAAGGTGTTCAAGAGCCTCTGTAACATGGAGGTAAACAGGGTGAGTACACTTACTTGGCCTGTTTTAGTTGGTGTTAGTTAACGTTAGCTTGACTTGCTAAACTCGGTGGCTCAGATTATACTCGGCTACGTAGTTGCATTACGGAGGTTTATAGTGTCGGATGAATTCGATCACATTTACAAGAATAACGGTACCTCTAAATTTGAGTATAGCTTATTGCTAGGCTATTGTCATGAATAATGTTGATCATTTAGCTAGATACTGTCATAACGGTGTTTTACCGCAGCGTTGCTCAGCTGTTTTCCACCAGTGACGTCACGGTTGCGTTCAAGAATTTCTGTAGCGAGCTCGGGTTTTTCCGTCAGTTTAATAAAATTGTCAGTTTAAAGCAAATTAAGCATGCTATTTTCCTTTTTAATTCATACTTATATATGTCAGTAAATCCATATATGTCATAAGTCAATCCATGAGTCACAGGGGTTGACATGGTTGATCATGTCCAATATAGTATGGAACGCCGTTGGTCTCTAAACGGGTTGGATTCTCCGTGTTAACACGTAGCGTATAATTTCGTGTTAACACGCTAAGGTATTTACGTGTTAACACATTAAGTTTGTGTATTAAGCGTATCATGATTCTTTACTGCCAACTACTGGTGTATTGCGTTATTGCTGAAACAACATAAAGCCTTAACTTACCAAATAACGGAAACATTCCAGTGTTTAATGTTCATGAGATTTTGCATAACCATTATACATATTTAAATATAATACATTATATTGTTGAACATATATATAAACCCCTCACTTCAACCACAACAGATTTTACTGCTGAAAAAAGCAGTTTTTTAATTCAGATTTTTTGGTTCAATTCTATTTTGAAGGAGATTTAACCTCTCAAGTTTTTAATGTATATATAAAAGTAGATACACATAATTAAATAAAACATGAGTAAATTAATGTAACTTTAAACATATTATGCATGTTTACAGAAAGAGGAGGATCTGGAAATTTCACTATGGGTTTGTATTGGCACCGTATTTTTTAGCAGCATGCTATTAAAAGAATGCACATAATTTATCAATGTGAATGAATTATGCCTCAGTATGTCTTACACACATACAGTGTGAGAGAATAGTGATGCTTGTTTGATATAAAACTATGAAAAGCTTTAGAGCATGTTATAAATTAAGTTATATAATAATAATAATATGCATGTTTATAAATTTTAAGGTATTAAACACCAGATTATTTTATTGTGAAAAATAAACTTCCAGTTGCTATGGGGATCATCTTACTAGTACTGCTGTCTTCACACTGCTCACGTAGGGCTCAACGTAGCCATAGGTCAGCGCTTAGCTCACTATGTTATGAATAATTCAGATGAAACGTAGGGACTACGTTCACAGAAGATTTATGTTTCGTGTCAGCTACAGTGTGTGGTGTAAATCCTATCATGAATATGTAAATACGCCGGGATTTGAGGCCTCCCATTGGCGAAAACCTTAAAAAGCGTGTAAACGTGTTATTTTTGGTCACGTTATCGCGACAAAATTGTACGTGTTAACACGCAAAATTTTAATAACGTGTTAACGCGCATGTGTTCACACGTATAGAGCCCAACAGCGTTCTGGCTTTTTATCCACATGGAGGTGAATACACACATAATCGTTATCATCATCGTTCATGCTATCACCCATCACACCCATCCCTGTTCACTGTTACCTGCTACTGGCATATTTCGATCTAATGGCTGCAACAACAACATTTAAAATGTTTATTTATTAAAATAAATATAGAACCCATCTCAGTTACCTCCATCGTGTATATGTATAATATTGTACCTTAGTGAGAAATGTTCTATTTTATTACACTCAGCATGTAGACAGGCTATTTACTTTGATGCAGTTTATTATATAAAGTTTATGCACTTTATTAACACGTTTTCCAGTGTCTGCAGTCATCTTTCTCTTTATTCTAAAACTGACACAAAGACATTATTTGAACTATATTTCCAAAACATCTCAAGTCTGCCTTCTTTGTACTAATTGCTTTCTCATTGATGATTGGTTAAAATAGCTAAATTTCAGATTTTTTAACCATCATTTTAAGTAATTTTGTCTTTTGAAAAACTGCCAATAAGTATATATTTTTGCCAATAGGTAAAGATATTTTTACATAGATTTATACAAAAAAAAAACAACCCTCAGC